>NC_090319.1:216204888-216507415 GCF_040869045.1 Eurosta solidaginis | reverse complement strand
CTAACATCTCTTTATTCACAGGAATCCAACGAAGAAGCGTCTGGCGTCGGTCGAATTATGTATCCTCTTCATAATATTCTTCTTCCATAAGCATTTACTGCAGGGTCTAAATTTAAGTTTAGACTCGTTAATTTTATGTAGAGATTCGTTCTCGCGAGCCCTTTGGGACTTGGTGGTTGGGGGCGTTACGGTCATTTCAAGGTTGCCCGCCGCAACGGGGCCGGCATGTTTAGGCTACAAGCCTAAATATGGCGGTGCACCCTCGTATGGATTTACTTTTCTTTTCACTTCTTCATATCGGTTTATACCTATAACCGTTTACCCCGCCGGATAATAGTTACGTCTAGGGTTCGGCGGTGACCGCGATCTAAAGTGGTTTTACCTCTTTCACTTCTTTTGCGAACGTTTAAGAGACCGCCAGCAGCCAAGTCACCGAAGGTACGTCATTTTACTCAAAACTATAAAATTCATTCTATACACTTCCGTAAACTCAAATCCTGAATTCTTATTAATTGGATTAACTCTGAATTTGCATTCACTTTCACCCGGTTTTAGAGATATCGGCCAAAATATGAAACCGCTTAACCGTCAAATATTTCATACCCGTTTGTTAATTTTTTCTCTACACCACAGTAGCATACCATCAATTGCCCCATCTTGGAATATTCACGCAAGGAAAGTTATTGATGGCTGTACATGGGGCAAATATACGAAATTTTCGGCAAAAATTTACAATCGTAACGAAGGGTAGACATTTTTTTTTTTAATCTTAGTACCAAATTTGTGTTTCTTTTCATTTACTTTTAAATAAAACCTGGTTTAAAAAAAATAAGAAAAATTTTCTACACTTTTTGATGATTACCAATTTTTGTCGGAAATTTCGTATATTTGCCCCATGTGCAAACATCAATAACTTTCCTTGCGTGAATATTCCAAGATGGGGCAATTGATGGTATACTACTGTGGTGTAGAGAAAAAAGTAACAAACGGGTATGAAGTGATAAGAGTAAAATTGTAGCTGTGCCCACAAAAAAACATGCTCCTGAAAAAAATTTACGCAACCAAGTGCTTCCACTTTTCTGCCTCTACCTTCAAAACTGAAAGGGCGCATCGAATTTGAAGCACCAGGTATTTTTAGTCCCTGATAGGCTATTATCGTGCATAATCCGAATTTTAATACTCAGTTGCCTCAAAAAGCTATAAGCAAAAAACTGTCAATATTGAAAATGACAAAAAAAAGTATCGTTATTTTGATTGGTGATAGTTTTGAGTAGTGGAGAGGTACATTAATTTTGCTCATATTTTTAGAATTTCCGTCTCAAAAACCACATTCAATTTAAATTCCAAAGCGATTCAGCTATGCCTCAAAATTTTATCGAAAAAAATTTAAAAAAAAATAATATCAAGGGTATCGCTTGAAAAAGTGTAAAAAATCGACGTTTTTTACGTTTCAAAGTTCTGCAAAAACTTACTAAGTATCAACTTTCTTGATTTTTAAAATCATCAGATCGGATAGTGAAAAAGTCAAACTTAATGTCCTTGTACTTTTTTCTGGCCTTAAGTTTTCTGCTCGTGTGTAAAACCCGAGTATACAAAAATAAAAGTTTTTGGGATTTGCCCATATATCCGGAGCACTTGCGACAGGTTGTGGAATAATTGAAAGCATATTTTTTTCTCACGTTCAACGTTAGGCTGGGAATTATTTCAAAATGCTTTAACAAAAACTGTCAAACGTGAATCTGAAACACGATGGAGCGCCAGAATACAAGCAGTTAGCATTATAGTCGATGGGCTAAAGAAGCTAAGCTACAGCTTTGTTGCAAAATATACTAAATTTTAGTCTCATAACATTAGTTCATTTCTGGTATGAAATCTTAACGAGGATTGATCGTGTGCAGCTCAGATTACAAGATCCGGGGATAAATTTTAGAGAATCGTATCATGATCTTAAATCATTAGCGACTGAACCATCCAAAATTCTAGCCACTCTCTGTGAAGAAGCAATAGCAGAAGCGAAGTCTCTTTGTGAAAATGGGATATTGATATAGTAAAACGTGTAAGAAGGTGCCGCAAAATGCCCGGAGAATCGGCTAGAGATGTTGGTGTTTCCGTTAAAAACAAAAAAGTCATGTGCCAATTTTACACAGAGGCTTAAAAAATAATTAGTCAAGTTTTCTACATTGTTTAGTCAACTGCCCAAAACCTCAAACTTGTGAGGTAGCCCACGTACTTTTCTATACCTATTTTTCTATACTTAAATTTTTAACAGAGATGGCCGAACGGTGCTAGTTATCCATGTTAAAACATCGCACGGATAAATAAACTGTTCGAAAGCAACCGGCGTTAACAATTTTTAATGTTAATTCGATCACTTGGATTTCTTACCGAACAAGTTCACACGCATCCAGCCGCCGTCCTGTTCCTGAGAGTTTAAAGGTAACCCGAAATTAAATATATACATATACATATTAATATAGGATTAAGACTGACTTGTATGTTATAATACTCACGTACAATAAATATTTGAATATTAGCACAAGTCTTTTCTTTCTCGTTTTTCCTGCTAAAATTTGATCGGTTAAAATCCTTGAGATTTTGACTGTCGTGTCAAGACATTTTGGTCCATTCAGATCCGTCTTTTTTAGTCACCAGCGACCTATATTTTGTGGAAATATTGCGAGCCATCATCATTTTCAGTTCAACCAAATCGTGATATTTTGCTGCTGATTTGGAAAACTCCCAAATTTTTATATTTTTCAATATTTGTGCACAGAAGCGGCTAAGACAAGCAGCAGTACCAGCAACAATAGCATCACATTCTTAAAACTAAACACCAGATACAGTCCATTCTCAACAACAACTACAAATAAAAGAAAGTAAGTGGTTTTGAAATTTCAGTGTGCACAATATAAATGAATAATTAGTGATAATTTGTTTAAATTAATTAAAAGTGTAACGCGAGTGGTTTTTTGTGAAGTGGCAAAAGAACAAGTAAATTCAGTGAGTGTCAATTTGTACGAATAACCCTTTGACCATCGAATATTACTCCCCACCAGTGGTAAACTATATTTGACACGGCTTAAGGGTCGTCAGTGTAACGAGCACAAATATTCGTACAAATCAGTGTTAGGAAATTAAAAAATGAAGTTGCCAATAATTCTCTAGAGGATTAATTTTCATTTCATACGTGAGGTGCACTTCTTTTTTTAGATTAATTTTCATTTCATACGTGACTTGCACTTCTTTTTTGGCTAATTTGCCACAACAACAACACTGCGCAGTGACCATAACCTCACTTTGTTCGTTAACTTATAGTTCACAGTTCTTTGCACAAATACAACATAGGCGAAATTCACTCTGTTGGTACACTTGTTAAACATTTATTTGAGACCTTTTTCTGCGTTGATTATAGAAATTGTCGTAGTTCAAAAAAAAATAATAATAAGCACTAAAGCTGCATTTTAGACACTATAAATTATTGCACTTGTTTTTTTTTTTGTTTTTCGTATTAAATATCACACACATACATATATATACCCTTTTTTTTGCTTGGCGAGCAATATAAACATATATATATATATATATATATATATATAACCAAATTTTGAGTTTTGTACACCGCGCTAAAGGTGGAATTAATAATAAAATTTGATTGCGAGTTAATTCGAAATTTTTGAAAAGAAAAATTTATTAGAATACGGTGGGCAGCATTTGCTAATATTTTTGGGTTACCTAGTCACAAATTCTGTCTCTGTGCCTTCTTATAGAGTTTAAGTCCCGTGCAATTGCAAGTTGGTTTTGAGTGTAAGCTACATCTTTTTATTCTAATATGGACCACGTCAATTCGTTAGCTGACATTGTCGTTGAATTCGAAGTGTAATTTCTCAGCATCCCCACAAGTGACCACTCCAAATATTCGCTGAAAATTCAGCAGGAGACATTGAAGTCAAAGTGGGACAAAGCCTCAGATGCTTTTGACAACCTGATAGCTGCAGGAGAGACCTCCACAAAAGATTTAGCTATAGTCAAGAATAAGAATAAGTCAGCCTATACAGTTTATGTGAGGTACACGACTAAAATTAATGACCTCACAGAAAAAATAGAAAAAGGAGAAAAAGAAAAAGAGATTGTAAGTAATTCACGCAACCTACATCTACCACCATGTGATACAGATGTATTCAAGGGGGATTATTTGTCATGGCCAAATTTGCGTGACTGGTTCACGGCCATTTGTGTACTCAACAAGGGGCTTACTCCAATACAAAAGTTATACTACTTGAAGAAGTGTGACTTGACAAACGACGGCTTCGAAGTAGCCTGGAAAAATATTTGTGAGCGGTATGAAAACAAAAGAATCCTAGTAAGTAAATACCCAGTTGAAGATTCTCTTTAACCTGCAAACAGCCGAAACTGAATGCGGCACATCAATAAAGAGATTACAGCGGGATATAAATAAGTGTAAATCCTCATTAATTAGTCACAAAATTGACATATCGAACTAGGACCCTATTATAATATATCTCTGTTCGAATAAATTACCTGACGTTACCCTATCACTTTGGGAACAGTCAGTGGAAGATAAAACAGAGATTTCCAAGTGGGGGGATATGGACCGATTTCTATCAAATAGGTTCCAAACATTAGAATCCGTTTCTGGGTTAAGAGGAACTAAACCTTCAAAACCTCCGAAGGTACAAAACCATAAACAGTCCTCTGATCCATCGCATAAAAAGCTTGGATCTTTCCAAGCCCGCGTATCTAAATACACGTGTAAAATGTGTCAAAGCAGTGACCATAAAATACATACGTCCCAGAAGTTCAAGAATCTAGCAATTGCTGATAGAATTTCTTTTGCCAAAATCAACAGATGTTGCCTTAACTGTCTATCTTCGAGGCATTCTGTGACAAGATGTCACAGCTCATACAATTGCAGCATTTGTCACTTAAGGCACAATACTCTTTTGCATTTGCAGACAGCTATGGCGACAAATACCCCTGCGACTGCGCCAACGGATTCCAATAACGATCCAGGCACGTCCAAACAGGCTCTAGTTCGAAACGAGTCTGCGAAACAAAAGAAATGAAATAAAACAGTTAACTTAAAGTCCAATTTCGCCAACACAAGTAAAGGCGTATTATTAGGAACCGCTCGTATAACCATTCATTACAAGACGAAGAATCAACTTGCCAACTAAAATGATGCATGCCCAAGTTTCGGGCATCAATACCACTGTTTCTGCGTAAGTCCAAGAGGCATGTGCCATATAATTGCGGTCGCCCGTTGACCCACTTATTTCAATTGACGTTTTGGTGTTAGTCGTACCACAGGTAACTGGAAACTTTTCCACTTGCGATGTTAGCGCTCTAACACAATAGGCTTTCCCACACCTTGTACTCGCGGACAAACGATTCTTCGTCAATGATCAAGTCGATCATTACGGAGACATTGACCCGCAAATTATCTTAATCGGTATTAAGAAGAATTTCTTAATACTCTTCTAGCACAAGAAACGGTGTTCCGTTGGATACTGACTGGTCGTGCCGACGCAGCCAGCCCAACTAACCATAATCGGGTATCATTCTTCAACGAAGTAGCGTTAGACAAACAGCTAAGCTCTTTCTGGGAAATTGAAGAAATCTCTAAAGCAAAAGCCCTCACAGTCGAAGAAAAACGATGTGAGGAGTTATACAAATCCACAACGCAGCGTAATCCTGATGGTAGGTACATCGTGTACTATATCAACATTCAAGTTGATATTTTAAAAAAATCTTTTATTTTGGTTTGCAATATAAAATTTATTTTTGTTTATTTTTCAGCTTAAATATTTTCCAACTAACTAGAATTTTCTTTTTTTGAAGTTATTCAAAATTTTAAGTTAACACGAAAACTCAATTAAAATTATTTTAAAAATTAAAGTAAAGAGTGCAAAGTAGTTAACACTATATTTACTCCCCCTCCAAGAAAATTTGAAACGAACAAATTATTAATTAATATTAAATGTAACCTTTTTTTGTTTTTTGTTGTTTAATGTATTTGTATTTAAATTAGTGTTAATAAGTATGTTTGCTGGTTTAAGTAAATCAATTGAAATATTTTTAATAGTATTTTTGTATTGAATTGTAAATGTTTTATGTTTCTTAGAGATAACTTTAAAAGGTCCTTCATAAGGTGATTCTAAATTAGATTTACGAAGAACTTTAACAAAAACATACTCACAATTTTCTAATTGTTTAGGAACGAAAAAATTTTCTTTGTTATGATAAAAAACTTTAGAACGAACAAGTGAAAAATAATCTCTTATTTTATGAAGAGCGTCATTAGAAAAATCATGTTCTTTATTACTATTTGAAATAATTAATTCATCAGGTATTCTAAGTGTTTGGCCATAAAGAAGTTCAGCAGATGAACATTTTAAATCTTCTTTAATAGAAGTTCGTAAACCAAGTAGAATGAATGGTAAAATGTCAGACCAATGAGCCGAGTCGTTTGATGCTATAATTGCTGCTTTTAAAGTTCGATGAAATTTCTCTATCATGCCATTTGCTTGGGGATGGTAAGGAGATGTATGAATTTTATGAGAACCTAAAAGTTTAGTTAATTCCGTAAAAAATTTTGAAGTGAATTGTGAACCTTGATCTACTGTAATATTTAATGGTATACCAAATCGTGGTATATAATTTTGAATAAAAGTTTTTACTATAGTATTTGTTGAAATATCTTTAAGTGGATAAGCTTCAGGCCAACGTGAAAATCTGTCAATAATTGTTAAAATATAACAATTTCCATTTGAAACTGGAAGAGGTCCAACAATATCCATATGAATATGTTCAAAACGGCCTGATGGTATTTGAATTTTTTGGATAGGAGATTTAGTATGTCTTGAAATTTTGGATTTTTGACAATTGATGCAAGATGAAGTCCAATCGTTAATCTCTTTACGCATGTCAGGCCAATAATATTTATTTTGAATTAATTTTCTAGTTGTTCTTATACTTGGATGAGATAATGAGTGAATTTTGTCAAATATAATTCTTCTCATAGAATGTGGAACATATGGTCGAAAAGGTTGTAGAGAATCATCACACCATATTTTTAAATTAATAACTGGAATATGAATTTCTTTTAAATTATTTTTAGAATTTGGATCAGAAATGGTTTTTTGTAAAAATGTATCAGTTTGTTGTTCTTTATATAAAGTTTCTAAATTTATATCTTGAGTTGAAATTGCATTTATTTCTGGAATACGGGAAAGTGTGTCGGCAACTATGTTGTCTTTTCCACGTATATATTGAATATCATTTGTAAATTGAGCAATATATTCAAGATGACGTAGTTGACGAGGAGATCTATCTACTTTAGAATTTAGAACATGAATTAAAGGTTTATGATCAGTATAAATTGTAAAAGTTCTACCTTCAAGAAAATGTTTAAAATGTTTAATTGAATTATAAATTGCCAAAAGTTCACGATCAAATGTTGAATATTTAGTTTCTGTTGTAGTTAATTTTCTTGAAAAATAAGCTAAAGGTTCTAGTATATTATTGCCAGTTTGTTGAAGAACTGCCCCAATAGCAACATTTGATGCATCTACTGCTAATGATAAAGTACCATTTTTGTCGAAATGTGTAAGTAAAGTATTTTTAGCAAACAGTTTTTAAGATTTTCGAAAGCTGTTGTGGTTTCATTTGTCCAATTTAATTGTTTGAGTTTGTTTTTAATTGCATGTGTTAACATTTCATGAAGAGGACTAAGTTCTGTTGCTAACATTTTAATATATCTGTGATAGTAATTTATCATACCTAAAAATTTTTGTAATTTATTTATAGAAATTGGTTTTTCAAAATTTGTTATGATTTCAATTCTATCTAAAGATGGTTTAATACCTTCGCCTGAAATTTCGTAACTTAAGAAATTTAATTTATTTACACCGAGAGTACATTTTGAAGGTTTAATATTTAAATTATATTCTTCATGTCTTTTGAAAACTGATTTTAAATGAATTATATATTGATCTTCATTATCACTGGCAATAAGAATGTCATCAATGTATGTAAATACAAAATCGAAATCAGAAAATACTTCATTAATAAAGCGTTGGAAAGTTTGAGCACTGTTTCGTAAACCGAAGGGCATTCTTACGAATTCAAACATTCCAAAAGGGGTAGTTATTGCAGTTTTATGAATGTCTTCTTCTGCCATTGGAATTTGGTGGTAGGCACGCACAAGATCAATTTTGGAAAAAAATTGTTTGTTTTTTAAATCAATTGTTAAATCGTGAATATGTGGTAAAGGATACCGATCTGGTGTAGTAATAAAATTAAGTCTTCGATAGTCTCCGCAAGGTCTCCAATCATTTGGTTCTTTTTTAGGAACGAGATGAAGTGGAGATGCAATAGGAGAATTTAAGGGTCTGCATATACCAGTTTTAACTAAAAATTCAAATTCAGTTTTAGCAATTTTAAGTTTGATTGGATCAAGACGTCTGGGTTTCGAAAATGGTAAAATACCTTTTGTTTCTATCCTGTGAACCGTATGGTGTTTAACTTTTTTAGTATAATCTGGTTCGCAGGTAATAGATGGAAATTCATTAAGTAATTTTGAAAACTTATTTTCGACAATAGGAATTTTGAGTGAGAAAATATCAGAAAATCCAGAAGATCCAGCAACTTTAATTTTTGTAGTAGAATCCATTATTTCTTTATTTTTAATATTGACAATAATTCCGAATTTTTCTAAAAAGTTTGCTCCTAAAATTGGTGTATCAATGTTCGCAATAATGAATGGAAATTAAAAATCTCTTCTTAAACCTAAATCAATTTTAAGTAGTTTTGTACCGAAAGTTTCAATTGAAGAACCGTTTGCTGCAGTCAAAGTAAGATCCGAATTTCTTTTATAAATTTTAAATTTAGAAAAGGGAATAACTGATACAACTGCTCCGGTACGATAAGAAAATTAAGTTTATTGAATTTATCAAATATGAATAGGCGACGAGTAGGTTTAATAATAGTTCCATTATCCGTCACCGTCATAATGGATCGTTTCAGTTTAAATTTTGTTCGTAATTTGAATTATGATTTTGATTAAAATTGCATGGGGGTATACATTTGAGAGCGTTATTCTTAAATTTTTTGTGATACCAACAAATAGTTGTTTGTGAATTATAATTACGATTGTTTGAAAAATTTCTTGATCCTGAAAAATTTCGAGATTTAGATCTATTTCTATCTTTAGATCTTGAACGGATTTGTAATTGATTAATATCATTAGAAATTTTATTTAAATTTTGAAAAATATCCGTGGTTAATTCAGTTAAATTTTTAACGCATTGTTCTAAAATATTATTATTTATACTTGAGACTACAGGAGATTTGGAAGAATGAGGTTTATTGATTAAATCAAAAAGATTGTCAGCTAAAATAATAATTTCATCTCTGTTTTGATTACTATTGGAAGTCAAATGAATTTGTATTTCTTGTGGTAATTTACGAATCCACAATTTAAAGAGTAATTCTTGGCTAACTATGGAGTCAGAACCTATAAGTTCTTTCATAAATCTGAATAAATCAGATGGTGAACGATCACCAAGTTCAGTTTTTGAAAATAATTGTTCTAATCGTTTTTCTTCGCTAAGAGAAAATCTTTCACATAGAATTGTTTTGATTGTATCATATTTATTAAAAAGAGGAGGAGGGTTAATAACATCTAAAATTTTAGATATAGTATCTCGTTGAAGAGTAATTAGAACATTTTGAAATTTTAAATTATCATCATTGATATTGTTAATTTCAAATTGTCCTTCAACAAGCAAAAACTAGGCATCAGGACAATCTTGCCAAAATTGTGGTAATTTAATAGATTTAGTAGAAGAAAAATTTGTAAAATTATCTTGTGTTGAAGTATTTTGTGTTGTTTTAGAGATGTTGTTATACCTTTCATGAAAATGAAATGGTATATTAATTTCGTCACGAAACCGAAAATTGTAAGTCCTTAAAGGAAAATAGATAGACCCACTATTAAGTATACCGAAATAATCAGGTTGAAGAGCTGAGTTGATTTAGCCATGTCCGTCTGTCCGTCTGTCCGTCTGTCCGTCTGTCTGTTTGTATGCAAACTAGTCCCTCAATTTTTGAGATATCTTGATAAAATTTGGTGAGCAGGTGTATTTGGGTGTCCGATTAGACATTTGTCGGAACCGACCGGATCGGACCACTATAGCATATATCCTCCATACAACCGATTTTTCAGAAAAAGAGGATTTTTGTAATATCTTACCCAATTTAACAGATTGAAGCTTCAAACTTCACCATATACTTTCGTATATTGCACATATTGTTGCCTGAAAAAATTTATGAGATCGGTCGTATATATAGTATATATCCCCCACAACCGATTGTTCAGATAAGGAACTTTTCGTAATTACTGCCCTATTTTAAGAGCTAGAGGCTTCAAATTTCAGCGAATGCTTACGTATATAGCATATATTGTTGTCTGAAAAAATCATAAAGATCGGTGGTATATATAGTATATATATGGTGGTATATATAGTATATATATATAGTATATATATATATAATTTCGCAAATTTTAGCCCCATTTTAACAGCTAGAAGCTTCAAATTTCACCGAATATTTACTTATATAGCATATATTGTTGTCTGAAAAAATTATAGAGATCGGTTGTATATATAGTATATATCTCATACAACCGATTGTTCAGATAAGAAACTTTTCGCAATTTCTACCCCATTTTAACAGCTATAAGCTTCACATTTCACCGATTGGTTATGTATATAGCATATATTGTTGTCTGAAAAAATCATAGAGATCGATTGTATATATAGTATATATCTCATACAACCGATTGTTCAGATAAGAAACTTTTCGCAATTTCTACCCCATTTTAACAGCTATAAGCTTCAAATTTCACTGATTGCTTACGTATATAACATATATTGTCGTCTGAAAAAATCATAGAGATCGGTTGTATATATAGTATATATCTCATACAACCGATTGTTCAGATAAGAAACTTTTCGCAATTTCTACCCCATTTTAACAGCTAGAAGCTTCAAATTTCACCAACTGCTTACGTGTATAGCATATATTGATGTCTGAAAAAATCGTTGAGATCGGTGGTATACATAGTATATATCTCATACAACCGATTGTTCAGATAAGAAACTTTGCGCAATTTCTGCCCCGTTTTAACAGTTAGAAGCTTCAAATTTCACAAAATGCTTTCGTATATAGCATATATTGTTGTCTGAAAAAATCATAGAGATCGGTGGTATATATATTATATACTTCATATAAACTGTCATATTGGACCCTTTTTTACGGCTAGAAGCTTCAAGATTCATCAAATTTCATCAAATAGTTACGTTTACGTCATATATTTTTGGAATACGTGATTCGTAGCCATAGTTTTTACATGCAGACCACAAAAAACGTGAAGCTTTGCATCCTCACACAGATTACCTACCTATTTTTTATTTTATATTTATCTTAAAAATCGTTTAGATATGTTCAAATTTGACCAAATGCTTACGTGTATAGCATATATTGTTGTCTGAGAAAATCATAGATACCGGTGGTATATATAGTATATATCCCATACAACCGATTGTTCAGATAAGAAACTTTGCGCAATTTCTTCCCCATTTTAACAGTTATAAGCTTCAAATTTCACCGATTGCTTACGTATATAGTATGTATTGTTGTGTCAAAAAATCATGGAGATCGGTGATATATATAATATATATATGATGGTATATATATATTTTTTTACGATTTCGGCCCCATATTAACAGCTAGAAGCTTCAAATTTCACCAACTGCTTACGTGTATAGCATATATTGATGTCTGAAAAAATCATTGAGATCGGTGGTACACATAGTATATATCTCATACAACCGATTGTTCAGATAAGAAACTTTACGCAATTTCTGCCCCGTTTTAACAGTTAGAAGCTTCAAATTTCACAAAATGCTTACGTATATAGCATATATTGTTGTCTGAAAAAATCATAGAGATCGGTCGTATATATATTATATACTTCATATAAACTGTCATTTTGACCCCTTTTTTACGGCTAGAATCTTCAAAATTCATCAAATTTCATCAAATAGTTACGTTTTCGTCATATATTTTTGAAATACGTGATTCGAAGTCATAGTTTTTACATGCAGACCACAAAAAACCTGAAACTTTGCATCCTCACACGAATTACCTACCTGTTTTTTATTTTATATTTATCTTAAAAATCGTTAAGGTATGTAGATCTGTTCACTATATATTTCTTATCTTATACATCCGATTATTCGGAGATTACGAACGGGATAAGATTATTGTTCAGCCCCATTCATGAAAGGTATGAAGTCTTCGGCACAGCCGAAGACAGTCCCGTTCTTACTTGTTTTGTGTTGTATTAATGTTAGAATTTTGAGTTGTATTGTGAGTCATGATGTTATTTGTATGGTTGATATTTTGATTTTCTGAATTTGTAAAATTACGAGTTCGTATTGGTGAACGTAGAACCATATGAAAAGAAATTTAAATGAAAAATTTGAAAATAAGAAAATATTTAAGATTTTTTTGGAAAGGGAGTTAACAATTTAAATAAAATATTTAATTTTATATAAAAAATAAGTAAATTTAAATAATTTATATTAAAATTGTTAAAATATAAAAATAATCTTAAAATAAATTTGAAAGTTTAAAAGGTTTAAAATTTTAATTTAAATTATAATTGGAAAATTTGTAATATGATATTAAAATAAAAATTATACTTACATAAAATTAAATTAGTAAAAAAATATTAAAATTAATAAGTAATTGATTGATGATTGTAGATATTTTGAGGGAATAAATGGCTTTTTTTGGACGTGATAACAATTAAATTCATTGCTGTTGCTGTTATTGCAATGGCTTTGTTGTTTTCTTTATAAATCTCATAATTTTCAACGTGATGTCTTATACTTTAAATACGTTCTTGTGTGTATTTTGCGTAAAATTGTTGTAATAGCTCTTGTTGTAGTGAAGTGGAAAACTTAACCATTGTTTTAAGCGTAGTATGTTGTTTTTTAGAGTTGTTCATTAATTAATGATTCGTAGAAAAATTTTATTTTTATTTATGTTGCATAAAATGTATAGCATGTCTACTAGTAAATTTCTGCTATAAGTACTTTATGTTTTTATTTGATTATCCGCACTTATTTTTTTTTTTTTTGTTTCGTATATAGAATTTACAGCGACTGTTATATGCAATTTGCACAAAATATTGTTTATTAATTGAAGAATATTTAAGTTTCTTTTTTTTTTTTAAATCGATGTGTGATTTACAATTATGGTACTATGATTTTACTTTTTAATTTTTTATTGTTTCTTTAAAAGTTTTACCAATTGGTTAAACTATTTTGTTCATCAAATCTGCTAAAATTTGGTTTCCGTTTTCGGGTCTTTCCACACAGTCACATCTACGAATGTCTATGGACTTTCACTTATTTTCACAATAGTAAATGTTTTAGGCACTTTCAAAACGAAATATTTTAAAGTTAATTATAGCTTCGTATTATAATCACTAAATTCATATTTTTTTGTTTCTGTTTTCAAGTGTTGATTCTCAAAAAATTTTTGTTTTTTGTTGATGCCGAATGTATTTCCAAATTGGATTTTAAGTAAACAAACTAATAGCTGTTCTTTTAGTCTGTTTCGTACAACTATTTAAGGCGTTGTTAATATGACGGAGTAGTTACTTTAAAATTGCGAAATTTTTTGTTCAAAAATCATTTATCACAAGCACGAGGTATTATATATACAAGCACGGACAGATATAGATTCAGATAATAAATGCATTTTAGTTAAAAATTAGCGAATGGAAATTTTCGTAATCATTACAGTCATTAATGAAATAAAATATTTGTGCAGGATCGTTGGTAGGATCGCCAATATATCAACATTCAAGTTGATATTTTAAAAAAATCTTTTATTTTGGTTTGCAATATAAAATTTATTTTTGTTTATTTTTTAGTTTAAATATTTTCCAACTAACTAGAATTTTCTTTTTTTGAAGTTATTCAAAATTTTAAGTTAACACGAAAACTCAATTAAAATTATTTTAAAAATTAAAGTAAAGAGTACAAAGTAGTTAACACTATATGTACCTTCCATTTAGGGCGGATTTCCCTGCAAACATTTGCCTAGGACCGTCTTTAAGAATAGCGTGCTCTCAATTCTACAAAAACGAGACACGACTCAAGAAAAATCCTGAATTGCAGGGGGAGTATAATAGGATTATTATGGAATATGAAACAATGGCGCATATGTCAAAAATAACCGGGCTTCATTCGGCCGATGCAGTCGACTGTTATTATTTACCGCATCATGCGGTCATCAAAGCAGAAAGTACGTCAATGAAAGTTAGAGTTGTCTTCAATGCGTCTTCACATTCTTCTAATGGTATTCGTCTCAACGAAGTACTTCTCCCAGGCCCTGTGCTTCAATCTGATTTACCAACATTGATTCTACGTTGGAGACTTTTTAGATACGAGAAAATGTATAGGCAAATAATAGTAGAATCTGAGCAAACAAAATACCAACGCGTAGTGTTCCGCTCAAGCCCAGATGACCCAATTAGTCTTTATGAGCTCAAAACGGTTATTTTGGCATTAATTGTGCTCCTTATTTAGCAATAAGGACATTAATTCAACTAACTGATAACTCAGAAGCATCCAATCCTATTGCCTCGAATATTTTACGGAAGAATATGTATGTAGATGACGTCCTTTCTGGGGGGCATTCCATTGATTCCGCAAGAATAGCAAGAGATGAGATCTCAACAGTTTTAAATTCAGCTGGTTCCCACTACGAAAATGGACTTCGAATAGCAGCGAAATATTAAAGGGTATCACAAAAGTTCACCTCTTGAGCGAAGATGCCCACACAACGGAAGGTGCCAAAAGTGTGGAGACGATCACCACACGATGATTTACAAGATGCGCCAAAATCAACTCGACGACCGACGAGGCCTATACCCGGGGAAGCCGATGACAGTGACAGCATGTCCCTATTTGCGTCAGATGTAGAGACGGTCATTGAAGCCACAAGTTCTGGAGCGGAAACGTCTGCTTTCCGCCCGGAAAAGCGTACTGGAGTGGAATCTCATGCATTCCACCCAGAGGCAGCAAGCGGATCGAAACCACAGCGTTTTCGACCACAACTCCAACACGAACGACGACAGCACCGCGGATTGGAGATAAAAACTTTCCAAGCGCGCAATAAAAAGAGCACAAGATCCCGATGACGAACCCGTAGGCGCCACGAGAGATTGGAATCGTTAGCATTCCACCTCACGCCTATCTCAAACTTCCGGTCCGGAAGAATAGCCCAAATTGGAGCACCGCCACAACCCGTACAGTGTCTTACAGCAGTGGCACCAAACGCCGTTGTTAAAATAGAGGCACAAGGGCGACTACATCTGGTGCGAGCTTTGATTGATCCCTGTGTGGCCACCACCGTAATCGACGAATATCTCGCCCGAGATTTGCAGCTTGGTGTAACATTCATCAACCGCCAGATGGGTTGCTTTCTTAAGCTGCGCGGGAAGCATGGTTAGCCTGTGACTACTACCACGCACGCAGTATGTGTCCGCCATTTGCATCGACGCACACCGATTATTAGATTGATTAGATGACACGATCGTGGGAACATATGCCAATTTGAAGCTGGCGGATCCACGCTTTAATATCGCAGCTCCAGTCCGCTTTGTACTCAGGGCAGAAATCTACTCCAAGATTATATTGGGCGCAATTCCGGTCGGCACGTTAAGCGCACTGTTGGCCCAAGATACAATTTTTGGATGGGTTATGTCGGGCGCTTGTTAGGCTCTCCTTTCCTTTTGTATAACAACTTTATTTTAGCTTAAGAGCACTATTCTATTTTAGCATCAAATGAATCTATACATTTTGAATTCTATAAGTTAATAAAACGTGCCACTGAAATTTAAAACCATATATATTTTTTATATAATTTTTTTCTTTTTTTCTCTTTTAGTCTAGAGTAAGCCCATAATGAAGACGGAGAAACTGTAAATAGTTATAAGTTAACCTTGATGGACCTTGAGCTCAACTATGCGGTTATGTTTTCAATGGGGGCCGGCATGTTTAGGCCAACTGCCCAAATCCTCAAACTTGTGAGGTAGCCCACGTACTTTCCTATACGTATTTTTTTATACTTAAATTGATAACAGAGGTGGTCGAACGGTGCTAGTTATCTATGTTAAAACATAGCACGGATAAATAAACTGTTCGAAAGCAACCGGTGTTAACAATTTTTAATGTTAATTCGATCACTTGGATTTCTTACCGCACGAGTTCACACGCATCCAGCCGCCGTTCTGTTCCTGAGAGTTTAATGGTAATCCGAAATTAAATATATACATATTAATAAAGGTTTAAGACTGACTTGTATGTTATAATACTCACGTACATTAAATATTTGAATATTAACACAAGTCTCTTCTTTCTCGTTTTTCTGCTAAAACTTGATCGGTTAAAATCCTTGAGATTTTGACTGTCGTGTCAAGACAACATTAAAGCCTTAATTGAACTCAATCTTCCATGCAAAATACAAATTCTTATTATCTCATTATTGCTTTATTGAATAAAGGTCCCACAAACCGCTACTGAATAAAAACACTATATTTATGTGTTACGAACACACGCACACATGGCTGGAAGTAATAGGAGGGCAGCAGCTTTCCGTTCCAAGATGATGAGGTGAAGCGGCGGCTAACGGTCGTCGTAGCTGAGGGGGGTATCGGCAGGACGGTTGAACGGTCGTAGGGCAACGGACGGATTGGTATGGCGGTATGGAAGCAGCGGTGGGACCAGCACGGCGGCATAACGGCGGAAGGATGGCGGGCGCCCAACGGTCGGCGTAGCACCGGCGTGATTGAAGCAGCGGCGGCACCAAGTGGGCGACGATGCGACGGCAGCGGCGGTGGGCTACGGAGCGGGTACCAGGGCGAAGGCGAGGGGGGAAGTAGACTGGCGACCTTTACAGCGGCTGGTTGTTCCGGGCGGGGTATTCGGCGGGATCGGTAGTCGTCGGCGGTATCGTTGGATCGGTAGTCGCGGGTCGGTGACCTACGGAAGAGACTGCGAGGACTCTGGTTAGTGCTGGTCTCACCGCTGAACACCCCCGCCTCCCTACTTGCACACTAGCAGAAGGTGCGTAAGGGGCGGGCTTGTACCAGCCGATACCCCGTGGATCAATCTGTAGGCGGAGGGGAAGTGCACCTTAACGGCACAGCGGTAGCCCCTTGTGCACACGCATCGGTTCACGGCCGGAACCAAAGCTGCGGAGAGGGGGTCGTGCGGTCGTTCGGGCGGCGAGCCATTCCCTGCCTGGCCAGTGCGACGAAGGGAGGTAGTCCGAAGACACCACTCTCGTCGTCCGGGCGTAGCAAGTGGGGTGACCCGCACCCTCTTCTCCCCAGCTCGCTAGTGGGAGTAGTTAAATCCGCTCCAGCTAGCTTACTATACAAGAGCTAAGGGGGGAGGGGTCGCTTGGTCGTTCGGCGTCGCGCTGCTCGACACCTAGATGGGCGACTGAGGGAGATAATCCGGAGACACCAATCTCGCCGTACAGCCCAGGTGAAGGGTGACCCGCGCCCCTTCCGCTCAGCCCGTGCTGCGAGGTAGGGGAGGCTTCGTCATTAGGGCGTCGTGCCCCCAACAGCTAGGTGGGCGACGGAGGGAGATAGTCCGTAGATACCACTCGCATCGTCCAGCCTAGGTGGAGGGTGACCTGCGCCACGACGGCGCCCCTTCCACTCAGCTAGCTAGCCGTAGTGGCAATCTTGTTTTTAAAAAGACAACCACTCGCGCTGGCTCACCTGCGAGGACTGAATTGGAAAATGCAAATTCGCTGTTTTTATACGGCTTGTGCCGCAAACTGCTGGAGAAATAAATACGCCACTATTGTGATAATTGTCTTGTGTGGTGATTTTGCGGAAGAAACACACCACTGGCCTGCCGTCAGCTGTTGGTCGCGCATGGCCGTTTACCATATGGTGGTTGTATTGTTGCCACCCGCTATCTGTAGTTGGGTTGTTGCCTGTGCTATAAAAAGAAGTACAGGGGGCTTAGGCGTAGGTGGAAAGAAGAAGCATAGGGGGTTATGTCATTGTCACGCTATGTTACAAGTTTTTTGAAAAAAAAAAAAATTTTTTTAGTAGGTCTTGAAAAAAACCTGAAAAATCAATACAAAAAAAACCAAAAAAATTTTTTCGCAGGCTCGAAAATTATTTTTTTGGGTATGCGTAGTGGAACTTTTCTTCCTGAGCCCAAATCCTATCGAAAAATCGATGGCGCGATATCGCGATACAAATCGACCCAGGTTAGTATTTAAAGTTAAGAAGGAAACGGTTGCTTTCCATTTTAACTATTTTTTGTAAAAACAAGATATTTTTTTGGGGCTGCTGACAGATGTTCGCTTAATGAAGCAAAAGGCCCCGTATGAAAAGGAAACTTAATTATTTCATTAAATAGAATTGTGATTCGATTAAGTTTCTGTGTGGAAACGGTCATAAACAACAATCCGCAATATCATTTCATTTCATTTAATAAACTTATTCTTTATTTTTATATTTTACTCATAACAAAGATGTTTACTACCAAATTCATAAAAGGAAAAAAGCTATGTATGTATATTAATCGTTTAAAATTGGGATTTTCATTTTTGATATACTAGACTGTGGTATATATGTTGCGGTTGTTGTATTAACGATGAAGACACTCCCGGAAGGTTTTGGGGATTATTGTTGTCGATGCTGATGGTCCTTTGCCGGATACAGATCCGGTACGTTCCGGTAACAAAGCACAATAAAGGTACTAGCCCGACCATCTCGGGAACGATTAATATGATCACATTAAACCTTCTAGGCCATCCCGTCCCCCACCACCTATTGCCATGAGGAACTTGATGTCGCCAGACCATCACCTGCTAAACATGTGTAAGATATATTTATATTTGTAAGAGGATTCCCCTCGCGTGGGTGAGGTTGATCATAAAATATTTTATTTTTTTTTTTTTGTTTGGGATGGCGTCCGCAGTTAAAAAACTATGTTCCTACCTGGGATATTTCAATAGTAGTAGGTTTGCTAAGAAAAAGTTGTTCGATTTCAAAAAAAGAGGTAGATTTCCGTTAACATAAAGATGTTTTTAACAATGAAAACTGTCCACACCTTTTCTTATAACTGGTATATAGAAGTTGTATATTGTGATATGAAATATCTTTTATTCCTCTTGTCGTAACAACCATAAAGCCTTATGAACTTTACCACCACGTTTACGGCATTCTTTATATATTTATTTGTTTATTTATTTATTACAGCTTAAAGCGTAATTCAAGATACAATTAGTACTATCCTATCTTAAAGGTAAAGTTTTACAAAATTCATATAATTTTGCCTTAAAAACTAAGATTTCATTAAAGTTTTTAATTTCCAATGGGAGATCGTTGTAGCCCTCAAGGCCTTTGTAAAAAATGTTTTCCACTCAACCAGTTCAACTGTCACATCAGGCGTTCTAGTATCTCTACGTTTTTTAAGAATAAACCTCATACATCTATTTTGAAGCTTTTGTAGCTTATCAATTTCTTTGTCTGCTATTATGAATAAGATCGATTGGCGATACATAAAGCGTGGTTCAATAATAGATTTATAAATAATTATTTTATATTTTTCTTGTATATATATAATTGGTAGTTCTCTGCACAACACCAATTTTTTCTCGACTTTTTCAACTGTGTAGTTTAAATGTTCTACAAATTTAAGTTTGTTATCAATTATAATTCCTAAATATTTTATGCTATTTACTTTTTGTATGCTTTCACTATTTATTTTTAGCTCACTTAAGTCTTCATCATTACTATTTTTTCTTGTAATGACCATATATTTCGTTTTGTTTATATTAAGCTTTAGTTTATTCGTGCATAGCCATGTGTATAAGTTATTAAGATCATTTTGCATTTTCAATACCGCAGTAGTAATATTATTATCACTGATCATAAGTAATGCATCATCCGCAAATATTTTGATATCATTTACTATATTATTTATATATATTAGGAACAATATTGGTGCTAGAACCGAGCCCTGTGGTAAGTCTATGGGCACTTCCAATTCATCAGATATCATTGTTTTTATAACTGTTCACTATTTCCTATGTTTTAAATAACTGCGGAATCATGCAAGCTCTATGTTTTAATACCAGGTTTTTGAAGTTTCTTGATAAGGATTTCCCTGTCTACCATTTCGAAGGCTCTTTTAAGGTCAAGAAAAACAACAACCACCACCTTCTTATTATTAGTGTTTCACACTAATGCTTTTTCCTAAACCCCGACTATTGATTGGCAAGAATTTTGTTTCAGTTTAGGTGTTTTACCAATTGATTCTTAACATAAACTTCAAGAATTTTAGTGTCACTTGGTATGGTATTTATAGGTCTAAGCTCTTCTGGCTGTATTGTTTTTTAATTTTTTCAACTGGAATCACCGTTGACATTTTCCACTTTTCTGGTACAATACCATCTTCCAAACTGCTTTTAATTATTTGGGTGTAGAAATGCCCTGTATACACTATAGAGTCATTTATTATACCGTCAGACAGAATTTTCCTGCCGCCTATTTTGTAGTTAAACTCCTGCAGTATTTTTATAACTTCATTGGTCGTTATTTTAGGAAACTTAAATTCGGAATTAGCGTGACTACCACTATGTGTTATATCGAAATATTTAATATTGTTATTTATTTCTATCCCACTATTTATAAAAAATTTGTTAAGGCCATTTGCCAAAGCAAGTTCATCTTCTATCAAAATACCGTCGATTACCGCTTCATTAATACCACCATAGACCGTGGATTTAAGGTAGTTCCACATTTCTTTCGCGTTATTTTTATTCATTACAACTTTATTTTCCATGTATTCAATTTTCTTTATTTTAACTAGGTTTTTATACATTTTATTAATATTTTTGTATTCTTGTCACAGTCCTGTCTGTATAGCAGATGTATACAAATAAAATTTATGTTTATTTATTTGTGCGTGTTCTCTATCGTACCACTTATTTTTTCGTTTTATATGTACTTATTTTTCATATGTTAAATTTTCCATCGCTTGCGTTAAAATATGGTTCACTTTTTCAACTTTATCATCGATTAATAAATTTTCATCGAAATTAAAATTAAAGGACCTAAGTAGGTTTACTAAACTGTCATTACTATATTTATCCCAAGCAATTATTTTCTTAGACACTCTCATCTTATATGGTTAAGATGTTTGAACATTAAACATTATTTTCATGATCGGAAAGTTTGTATGCTTGCAAAGAATTGCACTTTATTTCTTCTGAGTTTGAATATATGAGATCAGTTTCAGATTCAGTTGTATCCGTTATTCGTGTATTAAAATTTACTTTTTGAACCATACCCATCACGGAAAATATTTCATTAAATTTTGTATTATAAGTTGATATGTGATTCATGTTAATATTAAAATCACCAACTAGAATATTGTGGTTACTTTTTTCATATTTGTCTATTCATATTTCATTTAAATAGTCTAAGACAGTTGCGTCACTTGTGCTGAGCGAGTGATAGAGCACCCCTATTTGCCACTTTTTATCAAGTTTTTTCAATTTTATTACAATGCACCACAAGTTCATGTTTACACTAACATTACATATTATATTAAAATTTATTTCTCTATGTACATATATAAGTATTCCGTCAGTATCCGTGCTGTGGGAATCACATCTTATAATGTTAAAGGTTGCTATTTCTAATTCATTATCTTCAATATTTTTTGTTGTACACGTTTTAGAGCATAATATAATCGCCGGCTTGAGAACTTCCCCCATTACTTCCAATTCACTTTTATTCACCGATGAGGATTTGCATGCTAGGATGGGAGTAGCTGATGATCGGCTGGAACGAGCAGTCTTTTGATAACCATCAACAGCAGCGTATCGAGCCATCAGCGGTTCCTACAGGTAACCTAAGGAATTACAAGTTTTTCTATATATACTTGCTACTGTATATATCTACCTATATCCTTACCTACTTACTTATTTTGAAATACAGTCCTATCCTATTATACCTATACTAATTCGCTTTGTTTTCTTTCATTTGTGCTAATCTGCCGTGAGTTCGTACCGGCAGTTCATTCGCTCAATTTCCCCCCTGATCACTATTAATATTTAGGTAAATGCACTTTAATACACTGTTAGTAGCATTTGCAGACTAGCTTTATCGGTTAGCTTATGCGGGGAAATATTCCTCAAGTTGATCTATAACTTCTGAGTGGTGCGTTAGTTGCTAATAACCAAGCCTATGCCTTTTTGCACTTAAGTGCTTTAAATAGATCGGACATTGTCGGCTATTACGCAAGTGATTTACGTCTAGCCCTGATTTCAATCTTTCATTAGCCTTTATGCAATTTATACATTTGTTTTTAGGTGTTTCATCACATTTCGCGCTTTTATGTTTACTCCAACCATTTGCTGCATACCTCATCAATTTTACAATCGCTCGCTTTATGGTTGTATCCTTTACATTTGAAACACGTTGTCACATTAACACCATCGCAAAACCTAAATCTTTCTCATCCTACGTTTAGTTTATTTAATTTTATAACGTTGGTAAACATACCCTCATCCACCTCTACAATTGCATTTTAATAATTTTTGTTGTTTGTTTTGACATTATATTGTTTAATAATTTTTATTTCGGCCTGCTCTAGGCATTTGTTTTGGTTCTTTAAACACTCTATTAATTCATTATTATTTTTTGCAAAGTGCATAGCAGTTATAAATTTTCTTGGTTTATAGTCCCGTGGGATCTTTATTCCAGATTCATCACTAATTTGTTTGTAAATAATTTCTTTGATTTTATCTCTTTCATTTTCATTTATACTATCAATCACCATAACACCATTTTGGCCAGCTTTGATATTTCTTATTTTTAGCTCTTTAGGGTTAATTTTATTGTTTAAATCTTTTTTTGTTTTTTCACTCGTTTGTTTTGTTTTCGACTTCACAATTATAGGAGTGCGTTTCTTAAATTCAGGCACGTCCCTGTTTGTATGTATATTATCACTAGACTGCGGATGTTTATGCAATATAATATGTAAAGAATATGCAACATAAATGCTGTTAATATGCAAATTGAAAAAAAAAAAAAATTTATTCACATCTTATTATTATTATAAATTTAAAAGTTTGGATGTTTGGAAGTCCAGATGTTTGGATGTCCAGACGTTTGTCTTTGTGACTCAATAACATAAGAACGGCTGGACGGATTTGGATCCCGTCGGCGTCATTTCGGGACTATTTCGGAGTAATTTGGGGCCCTTCCGGTATCATTTTTGGATGGTTTTCAGGATCCGTCCGGGATACCGTCAGAGTCATTTCGGTATCATTTGGGGACACTTTCGGAATGATTTCTGGATGGTTTTCTGGACTTTTCTGGGATCATTTGGGAGCCCTTCCGGGATAATTTCTGGATGGTTTTCGGGACTATTTCTTCTTGCGGACAGGGCCGCGGGTGCAGGCTAGTTAAGAATAATCTGTGAATAAATTATATTTAGTTAGTCCATGAAATTTAAGATTTAATTACACAAAATAAGTAAATTTAGTTCTAGTTAAGACCACAATAACCAATTGTTATACTCAGTTGAGCAAAGCTCACAGAGTATATTAAGTTTGATTGGATAACGGTTGGTTGTACATATATAAAGGAATCGAGATAGATATAGACTTCCATATATCAAAATAATCAGGATCGAAAAAAAATTTGATTGAGCCATGTCCGTCCGTCCGTCCGTCCGTCCGTCCGTCCGTTAACACGATAACTTGAGTAAATTTTGAGGTATCTTGATGAAATTTGGTATGTAGGTTCCTGAGCACTCATCTCAGATCGCTATTTAAAATGAACGATATCGGACTATAACCACGCCCACTTTTTCGATATCGAAAATTTCGAAAAACCGAAAAAGTGCGATAATTCATTACAAAAGACCGATAAAGCGACGAAACTTGGTAGATGAGTTGAACTTATGACGCAAAATAGAAAATTAGTAAAATTTTGGACAATGGGCGTGGCACCGCCCACTTTTAAAAGAAGGTAATTTAAAACTTTTGCAAGCTGTAATTTGGCAGTCGTTGAAGATATCATGATGAAATTTGGCAGGAACGTTACTCTTATTACTATATGTACGCTTAATAAAAATTAGCAAAATCGGAGAAGGACCACGCCCACTTTTAAAAAAAAATTTTTTTTAAGTAAAATTTTAACAAAAAATTTAATATCTTTACAGTATATAAGTAAATTATGTCAAGATTCAACTCCAGTAATGATATGGTGCAACAAAATACAAAAATAAAAGAAAATTTAAAAATGGGAGTGGCTCCGCCCTTTTTCATTTAATTTGTCTAGGATACTTTTAACGCCATAAGTCGAACAAAAATTAACCAATCCTTTTGAAATTTGGTAGGGGCATAGATTTTATGGCGTTAACTGTTTTCTGTGAAAATGGGCGAAATCGGTTAATGCCACGCCCAGTTTTTATACACAGTCGTCCGTCTGTCCTTCCGCATGGCCGTTAACACGCTAACTTGAGCAAAAATCGATATATCTTTACTAAACTCAGTTCACGTACTTATCTGAACTCACTTTATCTTGGTATGAAAAATGAACGAAATCCGACTATGACCACGCCCACTTTTTCCATATCGAAAATTACGAAAAATGAAAAAAATGCCATAATTCTATACCAAATACGAAAAAAGGGATGAAATATGGTAAGGTAATTGGATTGTTTTATTGACGCGAAATATAACTTTAGAAAAAACTTTATAAAATGGTTGTGACCACTACCATATTAAGTAGAAGAAAATGAAAAAGTTCTGCAGGGCGAAAAAAAAAACCCTTAAAATCTTGGCAGGTATTACATATATAAATAAATTAGCGGTATCCAACAGATGATGTTCTGGGTCACCCTGGTCCACATTTTGGTCGATATCTGGAAAACGCCTTCACATATACAACTACCACCACTCCCTTTTAAAACTCTCATTAATACCTTTAATTTGATACCCATATCGTACAAACTCATTCTAGAGTCACCCCTGGTCCACCTTTATGGCGAACACCTATAGAACGAAGGCCCACTCCCTTTTAAAAATACTCATTAACACCTTTCATTTGATACCCATATCGTACAAACAAAGTCTAGAGTCACCCCTGGTCCAGAAAGGCCCACTCCCTCTTAAAATACTCATTAACTCCTTTCGTTTGATACCCATATTGCACAAACGAATTCTAGGGTCACCCCTGGTCCACCTTTATGGCGATATCTCGAAACGGCGTCCACCTATGGAACTAAGGATTACTCCCTTTTAAAATACTCAATAACACCTTTCATTTGATACCCATATCGTACAAACGAATTCTAGAGTCACACCTGGTCCATCTTTATGGCGATATCTCGAAAAGGCGTCCACCTATAGAACTAAGGCCCACTCCCTCTTAAAATACTCAATAACTCCTTTCGTTTGATACCCATATTGCACAAACGAATTCTAGAGTCACACCTGGTCCACCTTTATGGCGATATCTCGAAAAGGGTTCCACCTGTAGAACTAAGCCCCACGCCCTTTTAAAATAATCATTAACACCTTTCATTTGATACCCATATCATACAAACAAATTCTAAAGTCACCCCTGGTCCACCTTTATGGCGATATCTAGAAAAGGAGAACACCTATAAAACGAAGGCCTACTCCCTTTTAAAAATACTCATTAACACCTTTCATTTGATACCCATATCGTACAAACAAAGTCTAGAGTCACCCCTGGTCCACCTTTATTGCGATACCTCGAAAATGCGTCCACCTATAGAACTAAGGCCCACTCCCTCTTAAAATACTCATTAACTCCTTTCGTTTGATACCCATATTGCACAAACGAATTCTAGAGTCACCCCTGGCCCACCTTTATGGCGATATCTCGAGACGGCGTCCACCTATAGAACTAAGGCCTACTTCCTTTTAAAATACTCATTAACACCTTTCGTTTGATGCCCATATTGTGCAAACAAATTCTAGGGTCACCCCTGGTCCACCTTTATGGCGATATCTCGAAACGGCGTCCACCTATGGAACTAAGGATTACTCCCTTTTAAAATGCTCATTAACACCTTTCATTTGATACCCATATCGTACAAACGCATTCTAGAGTCACCCCTGGTCCATCTTTACGGCGATATCTCGAAAAGGCGTCCATCTATAGTACTTAGGTCCACGCCCTTTTAAAATACTCATTAATACCTTTCATTTGATACCCATATCGTACAAACGCATTCTAGAGTCAACCCTGATCCACCTTTATGGCTATATCCCTAAATGGCGTTCACCTATAGAACTATGGCCCACTCCCTCATAAAATACTCTTTAATGCCTTTCATTTGATACACATGTCATACAAACACATTCCAGGGTTTCCCTCGGTTCATTTTCCTATATGGTTATTTTCCCTTATGTTGTCACCATAGCTCTCAAATGAGTATGTAATGTTCGGTTACACCCGAACTTAACCTTCCTTACTTGTTTTTTCTAAATTTGCGATATGGAAATTGTGACGCTTATCTGTTAAAATAAGCTTATATGCTCAAAAAGTACGCTGAATATCACAAGATGTAACCGGAGCATATATAAATTTGCTCCAAAAGTGGCCGGGAATTTGAATATCAGTTTCCAATATATTGTTGCCATCCAAAAGTATATCTGCTAATTTTGATATGCCTCCGAAAGCTGGGTTCCTTTTTGAAACAGCATTATTTTGGCCGACATTATTTGCCCACATGTCCAGGCGTTGCGTGAAGTCCTTCAAAAGTTGTTTTTAATAGCCATTGAATCCGTCAGAGGAAATCCCCGAGACTCTTAACTTGTTTGTGAAATTTGGTAAATTTCCAAAATTTGTTTTAATATAAACTAAATCACCAATCATCGTTTCCCTTTGCGGCTAAGCAATAGAAGTACATTTCCCTGCGTTTAACTACATGGCAACCTAAATATTTACATTTGACTAAGAATCAAGTAAGGAAGCGTAGGGTCAGGTGAACCGAACATAAAATACCTAGCAGTATGTATAAGCATTTTATACAATGTAATTTTACTTTTTACACGTGTGGTAAAAATTTGTGTAGTTTTGAATCAATTTTGTTTGTTGGCTATAATACAAAATTATAATACCGTGTAAGCTTTACATGGTATAAAATTTCAAAGTTTAGTTCTTCAGAACAAACCTCCTTAATTTTTTCCAAGTTGTTGGCATAAAAAAGGCTACTTCCAACCATGAATTCCATCGCGTTAATACTGGTTGTGGTGGTAGTGGAGTATTGGCAAGTATTTCCCTATATTTTCGATACGAATCGGGGCTTTTATAAGTACTTTTTTAAAAAAAGGAATCAATTTGTTTACATTTATTCAATTTGTGCAAGGCACGTTAAATGAATAAGATTTTGATAAAAACTTCAACAGCAATAAGACTTTCTCGTCAGTTAATTTGGTGTTTAAGCCTCTAACATTTTGGTAAAATATATCTAAAGCAGGTGTTACGTTTATTTTATGACTCAGTGCTATTAAGAGGGATCTTTGCTATATTCAAATTTCCGCACAAATGCCCCAGGAGGCGAAAAATCGTTACTCAAGATAATATCAAAATGTTCAATAGGTACTTCTAATCTAAAGGAAGATACGTTTCTGTCATAGCTAAAATTAAATTTCCGAATTGTTACTTGGTCGCTTTTCGTTTTTGAGCAGATATAGCACTTCAGATCCTCTTCAGTAGTCTCCCTCTCGAATCTTGACACAAATATGGATTTTTTAGGAGGGATTACAACCAGCTTCCTAGTTCCAGGATCACTCGCCTGAGAACGGATTATAGGCTATATATTTCTTTTAGCTGCTGGTTTTGTTGGAGGTGAGTTTGATGTTGAATGCTCTACTCTAAGTGGACTTGGGGATGCTTTATTATTTCTACGGTGCTAAGAACGGGAACGATTGGGTTCGGGATGCTTTGAACGGAGTCAAAAGTCAGTACGCCAGCCGAGACATTAGTCCGTTTTCATTTATTATCGCGGATATCACTATTAGCATTAGAAGGTAAATCAGTAATACATTTATCTAAAGGTTTTAAACAAGTTTTCATAATACTTGAATTTATCCCCCAATGTAGAAAGTTCTTTACCGATTTCGGAGAATGCGTTTCGAGTATGTTTGAAAAGCTTAAAAAGATCCACTTCCGTGGATCTGCATTTCAAGCACGACCAACGCACACCCTTGTTATCGTTGATCACGTCACATACCCTTGTCGTCAAACTGTCGCACTTCATGTGAGCAAGCTCATCACAAAGCAACCCTTCACTTCGCAGTTTATAAAATTGTATGACATTATAATGTAAAGTTTATTTAGTTTATGTGGTTAAAAAAAAGTAAGAAATGGTTAAACAGAAGGAGGCAATAAAACAGATTGGAGATCACAGTTTGAAAATCACTCTATGAACAGTTTGAATATCACTATATGAGCAGTTTAAAATCACTATTAAATGACGCTTCACAACACACAATGCAAACAGCTGTGACAGTGCGAAGGAAATGAAACAAATGTGCACGAGCAAAGAACAAGAATTGAAAACTGAAAATAAGTAAATGCCAATCAACTGCAACAACAAATATGCAAGGTGACTCGGCAAATATGAATGTATATGTACACTTTTTCAATTTCACTGCGTTACAAAAACGAGCTTTAGTTCTGTCCTATGAACCAAGTATACGTTTCCGGAAAGGGGAGAAAAATAAAATACACGTGTATCGGCGATTTTCCAGAATTATAAAAAAATTTTTTTATTTATTTTCTTAAAAAATGGTTATCAGTTTTTTTGTAACGGTTTCCGGTTTTTTTTTTTTTAATTCTGACGTGTACATGAATATCTACGATACACGTGTATTTTTATTTTTTCTCCCTTTCGGAAAAAGTATATTGGGTTCATATGACAGAATGTGTGTAACGCGGTGTTATATTTAAGATAAAATTTATCTAATTAAAGAGAAGCTAAACTTTAAATTGTTGAATGCAGTGCACAATTTGTTTACACTTATTTTTTAGCACAATAATTATTAAAACAAACAAATTTATTGATTTTAGACAAAATAAGGCACAGTAAAAATCATAACACAACTGACATGTGCACGTTTAAAAACAAAAACCTTAAATATAGGCTTACGATTAAAACATTCCAAAAACTAAAAATACCTTTTAATCACAAGCTTGACAAGATGCAGTATCGGAGTCCAGAACTAAATTTGTGTCTTTGATAATTTCAACCCAATTTCTGAGCGTCATGCAAATTCTTTTCTTCGTTTTTCCCATAGCAAATGCAAAAAAAAAAATGTTTATAACTTATTAAGAGGTACTGAAATTGGTGCCGG
The DNA here is from genome assembly GCF_040869045.1 of Eurosta solidaginis. Lineage (NCBI taxonomy): Eukaryota > Metazoa > Arthropoda > Insecta > Diptera > Tephritidae > Eurosta > Eurosta solidaginis. Next base: position 216,477,865 of record NC_090319.1, on the reverse strand, counting down.
TTGTCAGAGAGAAGAAGCGACTGGCGTGCCTTTTTGGACGGCCATAACCGTTTAAACGATTAAGCGCCAATTAAGAATGGCAAATTAATAAATAATATCTTATTGAGCCAACTCGAAAGATATTTCATAGAATGCTTCTTTGAATAAAAAAAAAAAATTATTTAGCAAAGTTTTATTAATTTAAGCAAGATATAAGCAAATATGCAATTTATATGCAAACATGCAAGTAATATGCAAATGTGCAAGGCATGCAGAAATAAATGTGCGGATTTCGAATTCTCTATTAACAACATACATTTTTCCCCTTGAAACCATACCACTATCTTATTACCTTAAAAATATACAATTGCATAAACATCCGCAGTCTAATTATCACTCATTTTCAGAGCACTTGCATATGATTTTTGCTGTTGCGTCACACTGTGTTTATCTTTCACTACTGTTTTTATTTCGCTAAATAATTTTTCATTTTCGTTTCCCACTAATTCGACTTGTTTTATCAGTTGCTCCGCTACCTCCCTCATTTTCTTTTTTTCTCTTGCATTTTTTGAGTACATTTCTTGGTGAATTTTTAGGGTGGCTAACCTTTCAGTATATTTATCATCCATCGCTTTCATTAGATCTTTTAGCTCTACTTTGTTGGCTTGCATTGCTCGGTCAAATTCATTTTTATATTCTTTTAGGTACACACTACTTTTGTTTACACTCTCTTGCATGTCTCGCACAACTAAGTCAACATTATGTATATATGTAATGCATTCATAACAAATATATTTCACTATTGGATGCGATTCTATTATATTGGCTGTTTAGCTATCCAACCCCAGTGGAATACCACATACACCCACATACCTGACACCTGTCTCTCCACGTATTGCAACCTTGCATTATCGGTTTCAGACATTTGGTCTTTGAAACCACGCCCTTTTCACTAGACGAATAAGCATACATACAAACTGTTACAAATGTTAGCAACACTAAGGGGTACTGCCATCTCTATGCCAATGCTAAGCAGTGACGTGAATGCACATCAATAATTTAATAATTTTGTCTACACCTATGTACGTACACGCAGCGTAGAAGAGATGCACAAAGACATGCAGATATCTGAGATGCTCGTAAAGGTATGCAATTATAATTGTGCAAGTGTCGCTCACACATACAAGCGCATGAGAGAAGCTATAAGAATTATACATCTGTAGTTGTAGCTGAGAAATGTATAACTAACTAGTAAGTTCTGGAATTAGAAAAGCCTAGAACTATGCAACTTGGAAATCAGACAATATAAAAAGGCGACAACAGTAGAGGCGAGAATCAGTTTCATTTAAGCTATCAGTCAGTCTGGTTATTAAGCAAGTTAGTTGCGAAGTATAAGTGTTATTGTGAAGTACTTTAATAAAGGCCATTTTTCCATTATTCAATATTGGAGTTATTTATTCAACAATTTAGCGATACGAACGTTAGCAGAAGATTGCAAATAAGGAGAATTGCAGTAAATTCGTTACGATTGCTTTCAGAAGAGGAATTGTTGAATAAATTCCGAAGACTTCGAATACAACTTGGAAATGGCAAAGTGGAGTGAATTGAAGATCCAGCAACTGAAGAAGGAGTAGGAGATCCGTGGATTGAATACAACGGGCAATAAACTCGAACTTCAGGCACGACTACGACAGGCAATGGAATTAGAAGGAATTGACGTGGAAGAGTGTGACTTTCATCTTGATGGCGAGGAAACAACAAAAATGGAAGAAACACCGCAGACAGTTACGAGCACAGACTTGAACATGATATTGGCTGCAATATCTGCTCAAACAACGACAGTGTCATCTCAACTGGCAGAACAGAAGACATATATGGCATCTCAACTGGAATCGCAAAAGACAGATATAACACATCAACTGAAAGAACAAAAACAAGTACAGCATCCCAACTGGAATCACAGGAGACACATATAACATTAAAGACGCAAACACAACTGAAAGAACAAGAGACACGCATATCTTCGCAACTGTCAGAACAGGAAGCAAGGGATTCATCAAAACTGGAAGCGAAGGATGCATAAATCGCTCAATTTCAGCCAGAAGGCGATGAATGAAGGGTCGTATGGAGCAGTTGCAATTAAATCGTCCAGCTGTTTCAGCAAGCAACCCAAAGGTAAAAACACCATCCTTTGACGGTTCTTTTCCTTTCCAGGTCTTCAAGCTACAGTTTGAGAAGACCGCAGCAGTGAACAACTGGAGTGCGGAAGATAAAGTTGCTGCACTGTTCGTGGCATTGAAAGGGCCTGCAGCGGAAATCTTACAGAAGGTTCCAGAGTACGAACGGAACAGTTATGTAGAATTGATGGCTGCAGTTGAACGACGTTATGGAAGCGAGCATAGAAAACAGATATTCCAAATTGAGTTGCAAAACCGCTACCAAAAAGCAAATGAGACATTGCAAAAGTTTGCTTCAGATATTGCAAGATTAGCCATGGACGCACCCGTGGATTACACTGAAAGGGTCAAAATCCAAAGCTTCATAAATGGCATACGAGATGTGGAAACTAAGCGGGCTACATATGCGAATCCAAAACTAACATTTGCTGAAACGATATCGCATGCACTGACTCAGGAAACAGCCTCACTTTTGAGTAAGCCAGCGTACAAAGCTCATCGCGTGGATGTGGAAAGGCCAGACTGGGTAGACGCAATTTCGGAAGCATTGAAGAAGAATAATGATGCAGTCAAATGCTTTAAACGTGGAAAGCCAGGGAATATTGCGCGTTATTGCTACACCAACCCTAACAGTTCCAACAATGTGGGTGGTCGTAAACGCAAAGCTGGAGGAGATGAGCAAGAGCGTGCCAGATGTAAAAATCGAGAGCTAGCTCCAGCTTTTGAATGTCCTGTGATATCTGTGTCGCAAATTTGAAGGAAATCAAGCAGTCTTACCGAGGGAATGTGGATGGCAAGGAGCGTGTACTGACTGTAGATACGGGCGCATCTCATTCCTTGAATCGATCTGATTTAGCCAACAGGAGAGTAAAACCGTTACCTGGAGCAAGGTTGCGTACGGTCACAGGCGAGTATAACCAAGTCCAGGGAGAAGTGATATGTAAAGGTCATGGTTCTACACAAATTCGTTGTGGCGGAGATCGTTGATGAAGTCATATTGGGAGTAGACTTCTTAGTTGACCATGACATTAGGATCGATATGCCAAGAAAGATTATGCGCTATGAGAACCAGGATGTGCCACTTAACTTCAGTTTGGAAGAAGGGTTCAGCAGTAATCGAGTGCTGGTGAAAGAGATTCGACAAAAACCGCAAAAGTCAAAGGCAGCAGATCGGGATTGGTGGAACCAATGGGCCAAACAAATCAAAACCGAGGGTACCTGTTAGAGAAACACTGGCATTGAAAAGCCCTAACGGACTAAAACGAAGGAAAGAATTTCACAGAAAGATTGCAAGGGTGGTTTCAAGCCAGGGCACACTACTAGTGTGAAGCGTCGGAACGATGCTGATTATGCAAACAAATCCGTCCAGCGCAAGTTATACGAAGTAATTGGCCAAACAACAGAGTGTGAAGGAACGAACCAGGGTATTGAGTAGTACGATGAAACACAGATACGATGAGAACAATAATTCGAAAGGTTTCTTGGCGGGAGATTTGGTACTGTTATACAACCCTCACCGGCGGAAAGTTGTTCCATCCAAATTTCGGTGCAGTTGGGAAGGCAGTTGGGGGCGAGTCCCCAAAATACATAAATTACCCTGGTACAATATTACTCCCAAAAAGTTGAAAAACAAACGTAATAAATATGAAAAATTGTACATGGCTGATTCTTCGAATTCTGCTCTTAGAGATCAGTATTTAAACAGTGTGAAGGAGTTCAATGTTCTTGATAAATTTTTATATAATCGGTATATGAGTATGATAGAATCGGAGTTGAAAGAAAATCCAAAAGCATTTTGGAATTTTATTCGGTCCAAGCGTGGTTCTTCCAATATTCCTATTTGCATGAAATACAATGACAATTGCTCACAGTCTCTAAATGACACTGTTGAATTTTTTGCAGAATTTTTCAAATCTAATTTCGAAGATGAAGTTACTATTCAGGATACCCTCCACTCTAGCTCATACTTATTTGAACGCATAGATTTCGATTCACTGTCTTTATCTATGCAGGATGTCAGTAAAGCTATGTGCATGTTAAAGCCATCGCTAAAATGTGATCCTGATGGAATTTGTGCATTTGTTCTGAAGCTTTGTGGCTCAACTTTATACATTCCGCTTTGCTACATAATTAATTTTTCTCTATCTTCTGGATTATTTATTGACAGGTGGAAGTCCGCGTCAATCACGCCGATCTTTAAGTCTGGAAATAAGAATGAAGTCTCTAATTACAGACCCATTGCTAAGCTTTCAGTTTGCTCTAAGCTTTTCGAAATATATATTAAGAAACAACTGTTCTTTGGTGTTAAGAGCATTCTAGATTCGTGCCAACATGGGTTTGTTTCTGGTCGCTCTACAGTCACTAATTTGGTTTCTTTTTCGATCTTTTGCATATCAGCTTTTAAAGTCGGTTCGCAGGTGGATACCATATATACAGACTTTTCCAAGGCATTTGGCAAGGTGTCTCATCAGCTTCTTCTGAAGAAATTGGAGTTCATTTGGTTGAAGTCTTATCTGTCTAATAGATCCCTTTGTGTTGATATTGAGAATTGTAAGTCGCACACTTTTGTGGCAACTACTGGGGTTCCTCAGGGTAGTATCCTTGGGCCGCTCTTGTTCGTTCTCTTTATCAATGACATTGGTGCTTCCTTTAAGTTTTCCAATTTTCTACTTTATGCTGATGACCTGAAGATCTTTTGTAGGATTGATAGTCCATCAGATGTTTTCCTTTTACAGCGTGACCTGAATAATCTAGTTGACTGGTGTAATACTAACATGCTCTACCTAAACGTTAAAAAATGTTTTCACATGTCTTTCTCGAAGTCCAGTAATAATTTTGTTTCACATTTCTATTTAGAAAGCAGTCTCTTGAATGCAGTAAATGAATTTGTTGATCTTGGTATTGTATTTGATACCAACTTTTATTTTGTTAATCATATCTGTTATGTTCTTGCGAAAGCTTATAGAAACCTTGCTTTCCTGTGTCGTTATTTTATTTAATGGACGTTGTGGCAGCGCGCTGCCCTCAAGTGGCCCAATGAAACCAGGCTAATCCTGTTCACGCGATCGATTTATATATATATATAATAACTTTTTTTTTATTTTTATTTTTTTTTTTTGCCGAGTCTTTGATGGGCAGCGGTTTGTCAAGCGTCACGATCTGAGACTGCTCAGTTACAGAAGAAATTTCATCAGCCAAGCGTAATACTTAAAGAAAACAGAAGCAAACGTATTATACATTAATTTAGAGAGGTGAGAACAATCTTTTTTATAGAAAAAAGGGAGTCCGAGCTATCAAATGTGTTTGAGTGAGAGTTATAATCTTGGCATAAACGCCGAAAAGGTTCATTTTGTTCGAAATTCGTTCTACATTGTTTCAGCAGAAGAGGTTTGAAGTGTCTCGATGTCCGAGAGGGAACGCAAAAGTTCACTTCATTCAGAAGGAATGGGCTCGAAATTGATCCATTTAAAAGTTTTGTCATAAATATTACACCAAGCATTTCCCTTCGACTAGCAAGAGTTGGAAGATTGATAAGCTTTAATCGATTAGTATAAGGTGGAAGATTAGTTAAAGAGTCCCATTGGAAATTTCTTAAGCTAAATAGTAAAAATTGTTTTTGTATTGATTCGAGACTGTCTTAATGGACTTGATAACGCGGATTCCAAATTATCGAGCCGTATTCTAATGGCCTAACTAATGTTGTAAAAAGTGCTTTAGTTATGTAAGGGTCGTTAAATTCTTTTGACCACCGTTTAACAAATGCAAAAACACCTTTGCCTTTATTCACTGTAGCATTAATATGAAGATTGAAACTAAGTTTGGAATCCATCATGACTCCCAAGTCAATAAAATTATTTACAGTTTCTAGACTATAGTTGTTAATTGTATATGAAGCTGGTGGCGAAACTCTCCGAGAAAAACACATGAATTTACATTTGTTGAGATTGAGCGGCATATAATTTACATTGCACCAGGTAACCAAGTGATTTAAATCCATTTGAAGCAAGGAATGTTCCTCAACCGAGGCACATGATTTGAAAAGTTTTACATCGTCTGCGTACATCAAGATTTTTGAGTATTTAATTGTACCAGATATATCGTTTATGAACAACAAGAACAGAATCGGACCAAGATGGCTGCCCTGAGGAACACCAGAAGAAACATTGATGACCCCAGAAAGTGTATTTTTAAAGATTACTTTTTGCGTACGATAACCAAGATACGAAGAAATCCAACATATAAGACGGGGTTGAAAACCGAGTTGACTGAGCTTATGAATAAGTAATGGGTGTGATACTTTGTCGAAAGCTTTACTGAAATCGGTGTAAATTACATCAGTGTGAAGGCCTTTTCTAAATCCATTAGAAACGTGGGTGGAAAATTCTAGTAAATTGGTGATAGGTGATTTGCCCTTACAGAACCCATGCTGCGAGCTTGCAATTATGGGGGAAATAGAGAATGTTAGGTGGTGGGTAACAATAGCCTCAAATAACTTTGGGATAGCGGATAACTTTGCTATGCCCCGGTAGTTTTCTATTGAAGACCTGCTTCCCTTTTTATGAAGCGGAATAAGAAAAGATTCCTTCCATATTGTTGGGAAAACGCCATAAATTAAAGATAAATTAAATAAATCTGTTAGCGGCTGATAGATGTTTGCAGTACATTTTTTAAGAAAGTGTGTCGGGATCCTGTCGGGGCCGTATGAATATGATACTTTTAAAGTTTTTAAATAAGATAATACATCTTCTGAAGATATAAATGGAGCTCTGATTGAATAACATGAATCAATATGGTATGCGTATTCATTAGGTGAAACGTTGGTCTCAATAGAGTAATTTGATTTGAAAAATTGCGCAAAGAAGTCGGCGATCTCTTGATCATCGCTGGAAATATTATCTTGGAATTTCATGGATGATGGAAACCCTTTCACCCTGCGTTTAGAGTTTACGAATCCGTAAAATGCCTTCGGGTTGCAAGTTATATTTCTTTTCATTTTACAAAGATAAGCTTTGTAACACTTTTTGTTCAATTGAAAATACTTGCAGCGTAGAATCGAGTACTGTAAGTAATGGTTATGTAAACCCGTCTTTTTGAACAACTTGAAAGATCGAGACTTTTTATTCTTTAAAATTTTCAGCTCTTTAGTGAACCACACTTGGCTTGTATCGGAATGTACACAAATCCGCTTAGGTACGTATTTTTCAAAAAGACAGTAAATGGTATTGTAAAAGTGAGAAATGCTTTGCTCCACATCAGCATTAAATATTGGCCACACTATTCGATATAGATCACGATTTAATTTTTTAAAATTGACCTTCGCAAATTCGAAGCGTTAACTGGAGTTGTATCGTTTCTTTCCGCTGTTACAAGCATAATTTACAACTTCGTAAACTATTTTGAGGGAAGGGTGGTAAGCATCTTTAGGTTCAATAATGGGTTCGCATCGACTAATGGAATATTTAGAGTCATCATCCACAAAGGCTAAATCTAACACTCTTCCGAATTTATTCGATTGGATATTGATTTGTTGAAGGCAAAGCTCAGACATTCCGTCTAGAAATTCATTGTTGGAAGACTTTGACGAAACTGGTACGATATTAAAGTCAGAGATGCACCATGATATGTGTGGCATATTGAAGTCACCCAAGACAATAATGGAATCGGAAGGCTTTAGCATCGAATTAACAGTTCTTAGCAAGGAAATGTGATGCATATAAACGGACAGTTCAGAAGATGGCGGGATATAACAGATGGCCAAATAAATGTGGATATTTGCTAGTTGTGTGCGTATGCACAAGAACTCAGTTGTATCGATGGCGGTTACGCAAATCTCTTCAGATGGTATTGAAGAGTATACAGCAAGCAGAACTCCACCTCCAACCCTGTTCAGGCGGTCATTTCGATATATCTGGTAGTCATTACAGAGGATCTCTGAGTTAAAAACATGAGGTTTCAGCCAGGTTTCGGTTAAAGCAATTATATCGTAGCTTGAGTTAAATGATTTTAAAAACAGTTCTGTTAACTTGGTGTTTAAGCCTCTAACATTTTGGTAAAGTATATCTAAAGCAGATTTTTCGCTCAGTTTTTTGACTCAGTGTTATTAACAGGGATCTTTGCTAAGTTTGGAACACTCTTGTTCCGCCTATATTCAAATTCCCGCACAAGTGCCCCAGAGGGCCAAAAATCGTTACTCAAGATAGTGTCAAAATGGTCAATAGGTACATCTAATCTAAAGGAAGATACGTTCCTTTCATAACTAAAATTATGCTAAGGACTTTATATATTTCCTTAGTTCGCTCAAAGCGAGTATGCTTCTATTATATGGAACCCTATTTACAGCTGTCATGCGGCTAGAATTGAAAGGGTTCAAAGGAAATTTGTTCGGTTTGGGCTTGGATCTCTTCATTTCGTGGATCCGCTGCCTTCTTATGTGTCTCGGTGTACGTTGTTTAACCTACAATCCCTGCACTCTAGAAGAACCCTACACGGGTTTATGTTCGTGTTTGATCTCGTTGCAGGTTTGGTAAACTGCCCTGACCTGCTCGGGAAAATCACGTTCAATGTGCCCAGTAGATCACTTCGTTTTTCCCTACCTTTTTATGTGGCCTCTTTCAGAATGAACAATGTCCTTTTCGATCCTATTCTTCGCTCTCTAGCAGAATTCAATAAACTTTCGAGATGTCTAAATATTGATTTCTCTCAGTCGAGGGATGTTTTCAAGTCCCAAATACTTTTGCATTTACATTTAGATATTTAATTTAACTTTTTTCTATTATTATGCATATACTTTCTTGAGCTATTATCAATGGATATTATAATTATACTCAGTTGAGCAAAGCTCACAGAGTATATTAAGTTTGATTGGATAACGGTTGGTTGTACATATATAAAGGAATCGAGATAGATATAGACTTCCATATATCAAAATAATCAGGATCGAAAAAAAATTTGATTGAGCCATGTCCGTCCGTCCGTCCGTCCGTTAACACGATAACTTGAGTAAATTTTGAGGTATATTGATGAAATTTGGTATGTATGTTCCTGAGCACTCATCTCAGATCGCTATTTAAAATGAACGATATCGGACTATAACCACGCCCACTTTTTCGATATCGAAAATTTCGAAAAACCGAAAAAGTGCGATAATTCATTACAAAAGACCGATAAAGCGACGAAACTTGGTAGATGAGTTGAACTTATGACGCATAATAGAAAATTAGTAAAATTTTGGACAATGGGCGTGGCACCGCCCACTTTTAAAAGAAGATAATTTAAAACTTTTGCAAGCTGTAATTTGGCAGTCGTTGAAGATATCATGATGAAACTTGGCAGGAACGTTACTCTTATTACTATATGTACGCTTAATAAAAATTAGCAAAATCGGAGAAGTACCACGCCCACTTTTAAAAAAAATTTTTTTTTAAAGTAAAATTTTAACAAAAAATTTAATATCTTTACAGTATATAAGTAAATTATGTCAAGATTCAACTCCAGTAATGATATGGTGCAACAAAATACAAAAATAAAAGAAAATTTAAAAATGGGCGTGGCTCCGCCCTTTTTCATTTAATTTGTCTAGGATACTTTTAACGCCATAAGTCGAACAAAAATTAACCAATCCTTTTGAAATTTGATAGGGGCATAGATTTTATGGCGTTAACTGTTTTCTGTGAAAATGGGCGAAATCGGTTGATGCCACGCCCAGTTTTTATACACAGTCGTCCGTCTGTCCTTCCGCATGGCCGTTAACACGATAACTTGAGCAAAACTCGATATATCTTTACTAAACTCAGTTCACGTACTTATCTGAACTCACTTTATCTTGGTATGAAAAATGAACGAAATCCGACTATGACCACGCCCACTTTTTCCATATCGAAAATTACGAAAAATGAAAAAAATGCCATAATTCTATACCAAATACGAAAAAAGGGATGAAATATGGTAAGGTAATTGGATTGTTTTATTGACGCGAAATATAACTTTAGAAAAAACTTTATAAAATGGTTGTGACCACTACCATATTAAGTAGAAGAAAATGAAAAAGTTCTGCAGGGCGAAATAAAAAACCCTTAAAATCTTGGCAGGTATTACATATATAAATAAATTAGCCGTATCCAACAGATGATGTTCTGGGTCACCCTGGTCCACATTTTGGTCGATATCTGGAAAACGCCTTCACATATACAACTACCACCACTCCCTTTTAAAACTCTCATTAATACCTTTAATTTGATACCCATATCGTACAAACTCATTCTAGAGTCACCCCTGGTCCACCTTTATGGCGAACACCTATAGAACGAAGGCCCACTACCTTTTAAAAATACTCATTAACACCTTTCATTTGATACCCATATCGTACACACAAAGTCTAGAGTCACCCCTGGTCCAGAAAGGCCCACTCCCTCTTAAAATACTCATTAACTCCTTTCGTTTGATACCCATATTGCACAAACGAATTCTAGGGTCACCCCTGGTCCACCTTTATGGCGATATCTCGAAAAGGCGTCCACCTATAGAACTAAGGCCCACTCCCTCTTAAAATACTCATTAACTCCTTTCGTTTGATACCCATATTGCACAAACGAATTCTAGAGTCACCCCTGGTCCACCTTTATGGCGATATCTCGAAAAGGGGTCCACCTATAGAACTAAGCCCCACGCCCTTTTAAAATAATCATTAACACCTTTCATTTGATACCCATATCATACAAACAAATTCTAAAGTCACCCCTGGTCCACCTTTATGGCGATATCTCGAAAAGGTGAACACCTATAAAACGAAGGCCTACTCCCTTTTAAAAATACTCATTAACACCTTTCATTTGATACCCATATCGTACAAACAAAGTCTAGAGTCACCCCTGGTCCACCTTTATTGCGATACCTCGAAAATGCGTCCACCTATAGAACTAAGGCCCACTCCCTCTTAAAATACTCATTAACTCCTTTCGTTTGATACCCATATTGCAGAAGCGAATTCTAGAGTCACCCCTGGCCCACCTTTATGGCGATATCTCGAGACGGCGTCCACCTATAGAACTAAGGCCTACTCCCTTTTAAAATACTCATTAACACCTTTCGTTTGATGCCCATATTGTGCAAACAAATTCTAGGGTCACCCCTGGTCCACCTTTATGGCGATATCTCGAAACGGCGTCCACCTATGGAACTAAGGATTACTCCCTCTTAAAATGCTCATTAACACCTTTCATTTGATACCCATATCGTACAAACGCATTCTAGAATCACCCCTGGTCCATCTTTACGGCGATATCTCGAAAAGGCGTCCATCTATAGTACTTAGGTCCACGCCCTTTTAAAATACTCATTAATACCTTTCATTTGATACCCATATCGTACAAACGCATTCTAGAGTCAACCCTGATCCACCTTTATGGCTATATCCCTAAATGGCGTTCACTTATAGAACTATGGCCCACTCCCTCATAAAATACTCTTTAATGCCTTTCATTTGATACACATGTCATACAAACACATTCCAGGGTTTCCCTCGGTTCATTTTCCTATATGGTTATTTTCCCTTATGTTGTCACCATAGCTCTCAACTGAGTATGTAATGTTCGGTTACACCCGAACTTAACCTTCCTTACTTGTTTTTTACTATTTTTATTTTTTTTTATAATTTCTATATCTAGTCTGTAAGATGTAAATCATAGACTGAATAAACTGAATAAACTGAGATCAGTGACATCATCTACCGCACACAAACCATTGGGAAACCACGAAGTAGAAGAGTAGTACATTTGGAGATGCTGGCAGCGTTTAGATCGAGAGATTTGTCTGATCGGGACGATCAGACTTAGGTGGAGTGCAGTGTTACGAATGTTAGCAACACTAAGGGGTACTGCCATCTCTATGCCGATGCTAAGCAGTGACGTGAATGCACATCAATAATTTAATCATTTTGTCTACACCTATGTACGTACACGCAGCGGAGAAGAGATGCACAAACACATGCATATATCTTGTCTGAGATGCTCCTAAAGGTATGCAATTATAATTATGGAAGTGTCGCTCACACATACAAGCGCATGGGGTATGAGAGAAGCTACAAGAATTATACATCTGTAGTTGTAGCTGAGAAATTTATAACTAACTAGTAAGTTCTGGAATTAGAAAAGCCTAGAAACATGCAACAAGGAAATCAGACAGTATAAAAAGGCGACAACAGTAGAGGCGAGAATCAGTTTCATTTAAGCTATCAGTCAGTCTGGTTATTAAACAAGCTAGTTGCAAAGTATAAGTGTTATTGTGAAGTACTTTAATAAAGGCCATTTTTCCATTATTCAATATTGGAGTTATTTATTCAACAGTTTAGTGATACGAACATTAGCAGAAGATTGCAAATAAGGGGAATTGCAGTAAATTCGTTACAATATGTATATATGTATATGCATTTATTAGTTAATTTTAGTCACTTTCTCGCAATATTTTAGAATTGACACAGTTTATTGATATGTATAATCATAAAATTTTAAATATAACTTCCTCTTCAGCTTCCTGAGTCTCTATCTCACATTTATGAACTGGGTAACTTACCAAAGTTGAGTTAGTTAAGATACTGTCTAATATACTGTCTATCCCAGCAATGATGGAATTTATTCGTTAAATTCTCATCATAAAATTAAAAAAAAAAGTAGAATTTGAAGCTGAGTAGTAGAATGATAGAAACCTTAATTTGGGAGAAATACGTGATAGACCTCCCCTGTTGTAATAGACGTCCGAACACCGCTATTTATCTGTCGGCAATTAAGGAAATGCTGCTAATAAGGAAAGAGTTATTAAAATCGGTCAAGCAGTCTTCAGTTTTAAACGTACTAACGCACACAAATTCCCTTTTATATATTAGTAAATGAAAATTACATATTTATAGATTAAAAGTCTTGTATAAATTCAGGAAGTTACATAGGACAAAGTTGTGAGGCGACATCTGTATGTACACCATATTGTGACAGCAGGAATATTAACAGCCAAACTCCATTTTTTGACTCATATACTTACATCAGTTTATTAGAGTTTTCTGTTACCTAAATAAATGGAAAATCCCTAATAGAGTTATTCCTACTCCAAAAAATTGTCAAATTTTATAGTTCATGAAAAGAACATAAGTGACTACCCAGTGTACCAACTGATCTTCACAAACGCGCTGTCAATAATAATAAAAGTTCATTAGGACTTATTGCCTCTATTTAAATTTTTTCTGCTAAAAATTTGTGAATTTACGAAAATAAATTGTCGCGATCAGCTGGTAGGGTTACACTGCCACACCGTAATTTATGTGTAACGCTTTTGTGTTGCGAGCAGGCAACAATTTTTACAAAAAAATTAAATACCCAGCATCTGTATTTTAGAATAGAACAAAATATATTAAGAACATTTGTGCAGCATACAGAAAGCGTAACATTTTCTTCATAAAAGAAAACGCTATAAGTATATTCTTTTAGCTAAAATATTATTAAATTCAGGATTTTCAAATTTTTTTTAGAAAATGAATAAAGAACAGTGAATTCAAATAAAATTACCCAAGTCGAACTTGCTTTCAATTTTTCCCCAAGTTATTAAAAAACAAGAAATTCATTCCATTTATTATTTTCTTTAAAAGCCATTTAATGATTACTTGCCACTATTTTCTATTTTTAATGATTACTTTTCAATTGATTAAAAAAATAATCAAAAAAATAAAAAAAATCATGATTTTTTACGATTATTGAAAAAAATAAAAAAATAAAAAAAATCAAAAGTAATTGATTATTTTTGATTTTTTCAAAAAATTTTTTTTTTATTATTTTTAATTATTTTTCCGCTTTGTTCAAAAATTCTCGTTTGTTGCATGCACGGGATAATTTCAACAAACAAATACATTTTAGAATGCAATAGTAAATCGTAAGCGCTTATCGAGACGAATATATATGTACATGCAACATATAGGCCGAACGGTATATGGGCGTTGATTCAAACATATTCTCAAGTATATACGGGGTATTCCATCCCATTTCGACCAATTATGAACACGACCGCTTTAGAATTGGCTGAAAGTTTTTCTTCTTTTTCTAGCTTACGAAAGACGTTTTTCAGAAGTTTTTAAAATTTTTTCATCCAACTCAAAAAAAGTTATGAATTTAAAAAAAAAACACTGTTTTTGTTTTCAAAATGCTATAACTTTGTCAAAAATTGACCGTTTGGGATCTTTTTTTTTTAATTTGTTTTAAAATTTACTTTTCGGAAAAAATTCAAAAAAATTTTTTAAAGTTTCTTTTTTGTAATCTTTCAGTTTTCCGAGATTTTTCGAATTTCGCCTTTTTTTATGTTTTTTTTTTTCTCATAAAAAACTTCAATTAATTCTGCAATCATCCCCACTAATCCCGGAGTGGGCCGAGAATTTTTTTTTTTATTTAATTGAAAAAAAACCTTTAAACTTTTTTTTTATTTTTTCCGAAAAGTACATTTAAAAACATATTTTTTAAAAAAATGATGATCCCAAAGGGTCAATTGTTGAAAAAGTTATAGCATTTTGAAAAAAACTCCGTTTTTTTTCAAAATATTTAAAACTTATTTTATATTTTTCAAAATATGTAAAACTTATTTTAAGTTGGAAAACGGTGTTTTTTCAAAATGCTATAACTTTTTCAAAAATTGACCGTTTGGGATCATTTTTTTTTTAAATAAGTTTTTTAGATGTACTTTTCGTAAAAAATACAAAAAAAATTTCAAGTTTTTTTTTCACTTAAATAAAAAAAAAAATTTTCGGCCCACTCCGGGATTAGTGGGAATGATTGCAGAATTGATTGAAGTTTTTTATGAAAAAGGGCGAAATTCGAAAAATCTCGAAAAACTGAAAAATTACAAAAAAAAAAACTTTAAAAAATTTTTTGAATTTTTTCCGAAAAGTACATTTAAAAACAAAATTAAAAAAAAAAAAAGATTCTAAACGATCAATTTTGAAAATTTATAGCATTTTGAAAACAAAAACGGTGTTTTTTTTTAAATTCATAACTTTTTTTGAGTTGGATGAAAAAATGTGAAAAACTTCTGAAAAACGTCTTTCGTAAGTTAGAAAAAGAAGAAAAACTTTCAGCCAATTCTAAAGGGGTCGGGTTCAAAATTGGTCGAAATGGGATGGAATACCCCATACACATGTGCGTAATTTGTTACACTCATTGTATAAAAGAATAACGATCCTCTGTGGTTTCATCCTTAACCTAGCCCTCGGATTGCCATATGGCAACGCGCAATAAATAGTCTTGCAATGAAACGTTCACAAATTTCCAAAGAATGCAGATACCGTTAACTTTTTTGCGCGCGAAATTGATCGCGCTTTAAGCAACATTTATTTCCTCATCAGCATAAATGAGTTTGTGATAGTGAGTGCACTTCAAGATTGATAAAAAATGTCTATTGAAAAAAAAAGAAACGGGAGACAAAAAAGTAAGTAGATCTATTATATCTACAAAAAACGCGATTAAGCTATAAAATTTGTGGTTTTGTGTAGTGTTTGAAACGCAAAACAATTTCTAATTAATTGGTTATAAAAAAAATTTATTTCAATGTGTTTTTTCGTGTGTTTCCGTGGCTGTGTGCATATGGCAACGCTAGGCAGGCTAGACCACGGATTTAGATTTCAATGTTTTTGCTGCGTTTTATTGCTTTGTTGTTAAAAAGGCCTTGATTGGTTAATTATGTATACATACAGTATTTTATGCCTTTTTTGTATTCTATCCTTTTTGAAGAAAACTGTCCTTGCAAGAAGTACTGGACTTTTTTGAAGAATTGTGCTCGGATGAGGAGAACGAATATCCAAGCACTTTACATCGAGCCACCTGAGCAGGATGGCAACATAAGTGGTGAAGATGATGGTGACGATGAAGGTGGAACTCCAGATAATGTTTGCCCAACTCAACTAAGGGTCGGATGTGAAATCGTGTTTGAAAGTGGCATGCGAATCAACAGGTACGACTGCAAGCCAAGCGATATTCATGACTCTGCACCTGATGATAGCTTCAATGATTGTTTACTAAGCACATCAAAGGAAATTCGTTGCGAGATCTCATCAAAACCTGAAGTTCCACTTCCACCAAGTAACAAAGACAGTGAATCCACTTGGAAACCTGATAATTCATTGGCAGTGCTTCCTGTCTTTCCTAAACCGAATTTCAAAGACTGTCGAGAACTTAGACCACATGAAATATTTGAGAAGTTTTTTAGCGGTGACTTGCTTGAACATACATATATGCAAATGTTCGAATTTGTACGCTACGCACAATCAGAAACGATACGAACCACTTACTGTAGGAGGTAATGAAGTTGTACTATCCATTACGATTAACACAAATAACCCAAAATTTTTCAGAATTACGTGTGTTCATGGGAATTTTGATAGTAACTGGTTACAATTCTACTGGATCCTTTCGAGACATGTGGAGCTGCGAAGACGACCTTCAAAACACAATGGTCGCCAATGCTATGCGAAGAAACCGCTTCGGGGAAATTAATTACATGCTACACTTCGAGTCATCAATATGGGAACCGGCAGCACGTTCCGGCAGATTCGATACTCTTTGGAAACTACGCCCACTGACTGACCATATAAAGACCAAAATGATTGAAAATTTTCATCCAGAACCAAATCCCGCGGAAATAAAAAAAAAATGGGTGGATAACTCGGTGGTCTGCCTCGCTTTGGCTCTGAACCATTATCCACAGCATCTCGATACAGTAGCCAATTGCGTAGAAAATACCTGTTCCACGTATGAAACTTCTTCGCCTGTTTTTTGGTTTTTAGAAATAAAAAACGCACTTATGCTCTGTTGTCTTTTTCTGTCTTTATCACTCATTATTTTTTATTAAGTAATATTACTTGTAAATCGCTTACACTTCACTGACTGACGGCGAACTGAAAATCGACTAACTTTTCACCTTTTTACGCAATAATTAAATAAATAACGCACTACTAGTGGCCAAAGCTATTGAGCATAGCGGTAAATAGAAAATATGTAGACTATGCGGCGCGCTTTCAAACAAACCAGTTGAAAGCAATTCCATGCAATTTTCGATCACGTTTAACGAAAATTTGAATTTGAAATTGGTGGAAAATTGTTGCAAATTAACTCCGCTTATTTTACAACTTCTACTAACGTTCGTATCGCTAAATTGTCGAATAAATAACTCCAAAATTCAATAATGCAAAATGGTCTTTATTAGACTATTGAAAGTACTTCAAAATAACACTTATACTTCGCAACCAATAGCGTGCTTAAATCAAACTGTTTACGGACTACACAGCTTCTGCTGCTTTTATATTCTCTGCCCAAATGTCAAGACGTTTTTTTTCTAGAAACCTCTACCTGGTCACCAGCCATACGCCGTGCATTTGTAGTGTGTACCCATATACGTGTGTATATGTGAGAGAAGCAGTAGCTGATGATGACATGCGTTTGTGAGTATCTCTCTACTGCTTGTATGTATGTGTGTATATGATGATTAATTTGCGTACATTTTACGTACATACAAGTGTGGCAGCTTGCTTTATTGTTGTTGTGGCTTTATTTACTTAGTATCATATTAGTGATGTGAGTATCACTTAGTGCTACTAATATTCGCCACACTGCCCCCCACCTAAGATGATCGTCCCGATCAGAGAAATCTCTCGATCTAACAGCTGCTAGCCTCTTCAAATGAACCACCTTCCTATTTCGTGGTTTCCCAATTGTTTGCATGCGGTAGATGACATCACTGAAACTCTTCACAACTCTGCATGGGCCTTTCCCACAGCACCAAAGTTTGGATGGAATACCTTTCCGCCGGTGAAGATTGTATAGCAGTACCAAATCTCCCTCCAGGAAAGCTTCCGAATTATTGTTCTTGTCGTACCTGTGTTTCATCCTACTACTCATTATCCTGGACCGTTCCCTCACATTCTGTTTTTTGGCCAATGAACTACTTCGTAGAGTTTGCATTTGACGGACTGGCTTCGCATAATCAGTATCGTTCCGACGTTTCACAACAGTAGTGCGCCCAGGCTTGAAACCAACCTTGCATTCTTTCTGGAAAATTCTTTCATTCGTTTTAGTGCATCCTGGCTGAGCGACTGTCGCAGTCGTCCTCAACAAAACATATTTTTCTTAAAAATTAATTATGGAATTATTGAAATTATAGATATATAACGTACTTGTAACTAGGCTACATACATGTAAGTATGTATCATAATATATGTATACTTGAAATGTTTATACATAGAATATGTATAGAAAATATAGTAAGTAAGACTCACGACTCACACTCATCAGTTGGGGTAAGTTTTATACAATTTTTGATTTCGCCCATCTGGCAACCCCAACGACGACTTGACAGTTGATATGTACGTATGTACATACATATATATTTGTTATTGATTCTTGACATTTCTACTTATTATTATTACTCGAATTTTTCTCCATCTCGCGTGTGACGCAGAAAATAAAATTGTGAATTCCTTTTAATTATAAACCTTGTATAAAATTTGCGCATTAAGCACGTCGGTGTAAAGTAAGTTTGACTTCCAAAAGTTTAGTTTTCTTTATTCCGCGATCCATTGCCACTTCATTTGGCCACTGCCGCTACGCAACCACCAGTGCACAAATTGGCTAAAGGAGTAAATTGTCACCGCCGCCTCATAAAAGGGGAGCTGGACATTTCCGCCATCACCGCCATATCCAACCACGACGCCGCTATATCGCAATCATTATCGACACCGCCGTATCCGCCACAGCTACATCCCACAATAAGGAAACGAGTGTAACATCCATAATGTGCCCCCCCTATTAAGTGGTCCTTCGAGCCGGATTTGAACCAGGCCAAGATTTTACTCCAAGAGCTACGTATAGGCGGAACTGGCTGGGACGAACCAGCTAAGTCCCTCCGGTTCATTAAATGGACGCAATTCGCAAAAAATCGACCCACCATCTAAGGTATACAGATACCTCGATGGGTCGACTACTTCCCGAAACAGCAGGTTGAACTGCATGGTTTCTGCGATGCGTCAGAAAAGGCATACTGCGCCACGATATATCTGCGCACAACCCACGGTGTCACCACGTCGTTCCACCTTCTGGTCGCTAAAGGCAAGGTTGCCCCTCTTCGCACTACCATTCTTCCAAGACTAGAACTATGTGCAGCTCTACTCCTTGCCCGACTAATCGCCGTCGTACAGTTCCATCTCGAACTCTCCCTTAAAAATCTTTACATGTGTTCTGACTCGGAAATTGTTTTACCATGGCTCGAAAAGCCTCCCCACTCTTGGAAAACCTTCGTATCCAATCGAACAGCTGAAATTATGGATCTCGTCGGAAGCGCCTCCTGAAATCATGTAGGCAGTAGCGACAATCCAGCAGAAATGGGCACAAGAGGATGCAAACCCATGGACTTGGGAAATTCTTTGCTGTGGTGGAATGGCCCTGCGTGGCTGACCCAGCCCCCCGAAGCCTGGCCAAAGCCAAATATCCGCAGCATCAAACCACCGGAAATGCGCCGAGTCGAACCGCTACACTCAGCTGAAGGTGAGCTCGATGAATTGGACCGATTTTCCTCCTTTCCTCGCGCCCTCAGGGTCATGACATATGCCTTTATGTTCATTAATAATCTCAAGAACCGAATTCGAGGCATTAAACCCGCTCACACCCCCGATCTGTCTCATGAAGATCTCCACCGAATGAAAAATACACTTGTAACGCTAACACAAACCCGACATTTTCCTCGCGAACGAGCATGCCTGGAAAATGCAAAAGCAATTGTTAAAAGAAGCTCTCTACTAAACCTCAACCCATACCTCGATGAAAATCGGCTCCTCAGGGTTCATGGTAGATTAGCTTATTCGACGTTGACTTACAATGAAAAACGTTCCGTTATTATCCCAGAAAAATCTAGATTCGCTGTCCTCTATATGCAGTACTTACACGAACTTCTTCTTCACGCCGAAATATGTCTCATGCAGCAATGCTTCAGACAGGATCTCTTTTTTTATTTTTATTTTTTTGCGGGGAGGCTGAAAAATACCTAATACACCATAATTGCTGCCGTCGCAGAAACCGTGTGTCCATAGACTAAAAAACAGCCCCGTTTTGGAACCGTCGCCCACCCTGGCACCACTTTCGCATTACTTCAGGGCGGCGTCATTTGCTCTGAGTGTCCATTTAATCGCCACTGCTTCGCATGCGCATTTCTCTGCGCTCCCTCTCAGCATCCATCAGGCGTCTCATTACTATAAATGCCATTTTGCTCACTGCAGTCCAGCACTCTTTCCTGTTGCACATATGTGATACTAAATTTCTCGTGGTAGGTTCCTCCCCAAAGACTCCATGCAAGGCGAGTATTTCCTCGTGGAAACGGGGGCAGTGGAACATAACGTGCTCTGCGTTTTTTAACTCCGTGGTACACACTGGGCAATGAGGATCTTCCTCTATCCTACGCTTCCATAAATACCCTTTGAAACCGTCATGTCCACTCATTATCCGCGTGAGATGGTAGTTCAGTTCGCCGTGCTTCCGCTCATTCCATTGAGCTACGTTCCAAACTAGCGTGAAAGTCCAACGCCATTCACTCGAGGCCTGCCACCGTTCTTGCCACTTAGCTATTGTTTGTGTCCTTGCTCTTTTCTTGTCTTCTTCAGATGGTCGCTCGATATTAGTGTTATACAGATCGGCCATTTCGCTTGCCAGTAAGTCCACTGGATTTTCCGGGTTAGAACAGGATCGCGTCGTCGGGCACCGTCCGATGAGCACTTCTGTTCTTAAAGAAGCAAGTCGGTACGCTGTTAATATATATTTTTGATGGGTCCGTTTAGATCCATACCACACTGGTGCTGCGTATAGTATTATTCAGCTGGTTACTGCGGACAATAGCTGACGTGTAGTTTCGCTCGGACCACCAATGTTAGGCATTATTCGCATAAGTGCTCCATTAACTTTGGTAATTTTCTCCCCCACCGCTCTGAAGTGCTCTTTGAAAGTTAACTTAGAGTCAATGTGCACTCATAAATATTTTAAGGAATCCTTTGAAGTGATTTTATGTTCCCCGGCAGTTAAGACTAACTCGTTCGCCTACCGTTTGGAGCTTAATAATAGCACTTCCGTCTTTTGGCTAGCCAACTCCAGTCCCGTATTGGTCAGCCATTCCTTTATTCTTGTTACGGCGTAATTAAATAATGCTTGAAGCAAGTTCAGTTTCTTGGCCACAACTACCACTGCAATATCATCAGCATATCCCACAATTTGCGTGTTTTCTGGTAGATCAATTTTTAGCACCCCGTCATACATTACATTCCAAAGCGTTGGACCGAGAACAGATCCCTGTGGGACGCCTCCAGTGATTTTGTACTCTTTTGCTCCTTGATCCGTGTCATAAAGAAGTACTCTGTCCTTAAGATAGCTACCTATTATTCTGCGTAAGTAAACTGGTGTGCCGTAGCTTTGCAGCGCTGCCATTATCTGCATCCAGTTCGCAGCGTTAAAAGCATTCTTGATGTCCAACATAATCAGTGCACAGAACTTCCTTTTATTTTGGCCTCCAGAGATAGCTTCTCTAGCTATATTGACGACTGTTTGTATTGCATCTACGGTGGATCTTGATTTGCGAAATCCATATTGACTATTCGATAAGCCTTCCCTAGGGAATCGAGCATACAAAGTGGCCTATATGTGGATGGTTGTTCCGGCTGTTTACAAGGTTTCAGCAATAGGACAAGTCTTTGTCGTTTCCACGGGCGAGGGAACACGCCTTATTGCATACAGGCATTAAAAAGATCAGTAAATAATGTTACCCTAGTTGTGATCGCAGCTTTAAGGGCTATGTTTGGTACTTCGTCGGGTCCTGGGGATTTGTTATCAGCAACTCTTTTTGCAGCGTCCAGCACCTCTTGCTCTGTAATTTGCGGAATTTCCGTATTTTCTAGATCCTCGCTTGGATAAGTCCAGCGATCTTGCGCCGGGAAAAGTGGTTCAACAATAGTATTCATCAGTATCGGGCACGTAGGTTGCTGTGATATCGGTCCTTTAACTTTAGCCATTACAGTTCTGTAGGTTGATCCCCAAGGATCTAGGTCGACTTTATCCAGAAGTTCCCTAAAGCATAACTTCTTTCTCTTTTGTATGGCATTTTTAAGCGCCTTTCTTTGTGCGACATAGGTGCTGTGTAACTCCGCATTTCGTGGTGATGAGCGTGCCCTCTGCGCTATGCTTCGTGCTTTATGACATTTTCTACGCTCTTCCGCAATTTCGTGATTCCACCAATATACCGGAGTGCGCTGTGCTTTTCCGCGACTTCTGAGCATGGCAGCATCACATGCCATACATAGCAACTTAGTGATTTGAACCGACTGGTCTTCCGCATGCGATTCTCGTACTATGGCGTCCTTCCAGATAATGTCAAATATTTGTGGGTCGAAAAGGTGCTGTTTCCATTTCCTACTTTGTCGATGTCTTGCTGCTAACGTTCGTGGAGTTTCGAGCAGATCTACGCTAATAGCTTTATGTTCGCTGTGTGTGTAGATGTTGCTTATGGACCATTTTGCTCGTCTTGCTATTTCGTTGCTAGCGAAGATGATATCTATAATGGATCGTCTGTACCTGTATCGAAGGTATATATCCCTGGTTCATTAAGGAGCTCTAGCCTAAAAGAAGTAAGGCTTTCGAGAAGAACTCTCCCTCTTTCGTTGGTTCGTCTACTTCCCCACACAGATGACCATGCATTGAAGTATCCACACACTAAAAGCGGGTGTTTACCTCTTGCTTCAATGGGGATCCCGTCTATCATGTCTTCGAACTCGGCGATGGTCATGCTCGGAGGGGCATAGCAACTGAAAACGTATATACCGTTAATTTTTGCCCACGTAAATCCTGCTACCATTGGTGTAATATTTTCCTGTGGGAGACATTTCCCTGGTGCCCAAATTGAGGCTTTCCCTGCCGAATCTGAGTGCCAACCCTGCTCCTGGCGATTTTTGTATTGTTCAGAAAGTACCAGTATGTCATATCTTTCTTCATAGACTGTTTGGGATAATAGCTCTTGGGCTGCCTCGCAATGGTTTAAATTGAGCTGCAATACCCTCATGAGACAGCCATTTTTCTGCCCTCTCGTTGTTGGCATTTAAAACTGCCTGCTGAATGTTGTCCCCCACAAAGCGCGCATTTCGGTGCGTTTTCGCAACTTGCAGACTTATGACCTTCCTGGCCGCATTTCCTGCATAGGCTAGACCTATCTACAGTCTCCTTACATTTCTGAGCTATATGCCCGTAGCCCCAGCACCTATAATAGCGTTTCTCTTGCTTGAGCTCCCTAATTCGGCAGGAAACCCATCCTACCCGGATTCTTTGAGTATTAACAACCGCCTTGGCATCATCCGCTGTAAGGCTTATAAGTGCCGACTTCGTACCACTGTACCCTGTGCGATGCTTTTTATGGCTGTCACATCTTGAAGTTTGATGTTGCATTGCCGGTGGAGGGCGTTGCAAATCTCCTCGGGCGTAGTAACCTCATCGAGATCTCTGCCTGTAGGGTGACCATTTGGGACTTTGTTATAACTTTAGCCGAGACCTTTAGTACCGCTTCAATTTCTCCTTGGTATGTGCTTGTTTTCCCATCTTGTGATTTTTCGGCTCTAGTAACAGCTCTCCTTTCACCGTTCTTCTAATCGTTTTGACGTCATCACCCAGAGATTTTATTTCGTCGCATCTTCTCACTTTACGCAATATGTCGGCGTACTTCGCATCCCCCGCTTTGGAAATGATGATTGCATCCGGCCTAGCCTTAAGTGCTTTTTTCTAGCTCTTCGTTTTAGCTAACTGCCACTCTCCCGTCCCCCTGTGGGTTAGGGGTTAGAATATGCCCACGGTAGGTATACCGGTCGTAAAAGGCGTTCATAATACCATGGGTACCCAATCCATGAGTAAGGTGATTTTACTCGAAAGGTAGCAGGGTGGACGCGGGTATCACCCTGTGGGACCCTAGGCAAGGTCTTTATAAATACTGCTACCGCGGGAGCAGGAGAAGCCAGTGTGACCTGATGCACTGCATCGAACGATGCTTTGTACTTAGGTCTCACCTCCTGTCCTGCGATGGCCCCCTTGTGGGAGCATAAGGTGGCTGTGGTTTCAAATAAGAGTTCACGCCCTGATTAGACTTGTTTTCACTTGGATGCGCAAGACCAAAGGGAATTCGGTCTCTTGCTTGTCACAGTATACCCAATTTCATTGAGAAACTGACCCTGAGGGGCAGATGAAAGAGTTGGTCACATCCGGAGAAAGATGGTGAAAAACCGGAGAAAGATGGTCAAAGATGGTGAAGAAACGTATGTCTATCGTCAGCCGAAAACAATCGATAATTGTACGAGTGGGCCGGTGCTCACCTCTTCTTTTGAGATGTTGAAGCTACTTTAGACTGCGTTGCGAATAGGAGGCGTTCGCAGAATGGATGGCCGGATCCAAAAATGTGGCAAGATTTGATGCTGTCAAATCACTGCAGTGTGGCCGACTGCTATGCGAAGATGTTGTTGGGGCAGGTATTCGGTACTTACAGGTCTGTGAGCGGAAAAGGTTGGACACATCCCTTTAATTGTGGTAGGAGTGTAATTGGAGTGAAAAACGGAGCATAATTGTTGCGTAATTGAGTGAAAGCTGTTTCACTCCAGCAAATTGGAAGCCAAAATGTAGCACAATATAGCGCGCAATGTTTGTCAACGTAGTGTGGTCTTAAGCGATGTCGAGAGACATTGCTGAGGCGGGCACTCGGCACTCACAGGTCTGTGTGTGGAAAAGGTTAGTCACATCCCTTGATTTTAATTGTGATGGAGTTTAAGACGGAGCATAATTGGTGCCAAACTCACTCTGTTTGTCAACGTAGTGCGGCCTTTAAGCAATATCTAAGCAAACCAGCTCCGTCGTCAACAATTTTTTACATTGTTGTAACAATGCAAGACAGGAAAGGTTGGTCACATTCCTAAATTGCGACAAAACACAATATCTCAATCTGATTAACTTGTTAATCAGATATAGAGATATCAAAATCAATGAAAATCGCCTGCCACTCTCCCGTCCTTTGGGCTGCAGTTTCCTCTTTCCGCTCCGTCTTCTCTTGCGTTTCTTGCCGTCGTTTGTGACCACCCACGTGCCCTGGCGCAAGACGTCTTTTAGTGTAGTAGTGGGTTTTACCACATTGTTCTCCTTGGTCGAGTACGAGTTATTCCTCGGTAGCTTTACTGGGGGTTGTAATGGAACCATGCAAATATGTTTAAAACATTCGTAATAGGGCCCTTAGGATATAAATAGTAATAGATCTAGCTTTAATGACATTCGCCGCAGCGCAACCACAACCAAGTTAACGTGCTTTAAAAAGCTCTACGATAGGTAGAGACAAAAATGAGAATGAAATCAAGTATATATATATATATATTTACAATTTAATAAAGAGGCTAATCACCAAGGCTTCTGTAAGCAAATAAATCGGTTTTTTAATTAGTGCATTCGCAAGTAAAACATGAAGTTTACGATGGCGCGTGGCCATTTCCCTGATACAGTGAGTGCTACCTCAATAGGCTCCAAAATGGAGTCGTTTCATGGCGACCGTGACCGTGTGCCTGCCTGCAAAACTGGCGGACACGAGATATACGTAGCGGCAGCTACGATAAAATAAAAAAAAAAAAAACGAAAAATTTTCTGATGAAATGAATTTTTAAGTTCGTGCTAGTTGCCAGCAAATTATAACAAAAACTTATAAAAACCCTACAAAACTTTCAAAAAACTACAAATACAAAAAAAATTTAAAAACTCTCAATAACTACAAAAAAAAGCTAAAAAAAAAACTTTCAAAAACTACAAAAAAAATTTTTTTATTACAACATAAAATTCTACATAACTATAAACTAACAAAAAATTGCAACAGTAATATATATGAAAATGCAAACAACGATTTCTAAAACATAAAATTTTTTTATATTAATCAAAATAAATTACAAATTGGTTAACATTTTTGTGGCGATGCCGAAAATAAAACTTTACCATCATTAAAAAAAAAAAAAAATCGTGTAATCATCAACAATGTGTTAAAATAAGAAAAAAATGTAAATCTGAATTTTGAGCAAAATGGGCAAAACCAATTAACTGCAAAAAAAACGTAACACGATATACTTTTTACTAAAAATTTTTATAACTTGAAAAACTAAAAAATCGAAATTTAACCAAATTTGAAAAAGCGACATAGCTGGTTTTAACAAAAAGGTTGCGAAGTCCTGTTTGAAAAATGTGTATTTTTTATGGGACTATACAAAAATTTCAAGTGTGGTGTTACGGTATTAATAAAGTGCTAGTGGCGTGAGTTAGTAAAAACAAAGGCATTTAAATAACGATTGAGAGAGACATTTGTGAATATAATATATAAATTGTATGTACATAGACAGTACAGTCTATGCCAAGCGACAAAACAGTGCATCAATTATTTGGTTCATAGCGGTACGCAAACCCCTACCGAAAAAAAAAACAAGTAGAAACAAAGAAACTCTAATAGCGGTGAACGAAAACCACGCCACCACAGCACAGTAACACACATACGTATATGCCAAAAAGAAGTAGCGAAAAAATAACGCTAAAATCATCTTTAACTAGCTGCAGCGAAATCACAGCACTAGCATGGAAATACGAAGAGTAGCCAAAGCCAGCAGCAGCAACAACAGAAGCAACCTACGTATATATTCTTTCATATACATACATTCTATTATTTATATTCTTTTAAATTTTGATACATACATATATTTAACTTGCATTACAGTAATGTTTTTCAATTTTCCTATATGGCCAGTAGCACACAAATTTTATTCACAATTATTTCTCTTTAAATTTAAAGTTCAAAATTTGTTTAAACATATTTTTTCTTTTTTCCTAATAAATTTTTCACATAAACCTAAATACATATATATTGGAATACTTAAATACATACATATATGTATACATATGAAATATCATTTCATAATAACCATTTAAAACATATTTATATGTACTGTTCTTTCTTATTTGGAATACTGGTTTAAACATACAGTTTTGCGAAAAAATAAAAGCGTTTACTTGAATTACTTTTGAAACAAAAAATAAAAATTTGCCCTTTTGCTATTTAAATGCGTTTCCCGACGGAAAATATTAAAGTTTTTTTTATTAAAAACCTGCTATGAAAAGGTTAGCAATAATTTGGAAATACAGTGCCTACCAACAAATTCGAAAACCCTTGTACAATTATTCTGCAAAAAAAAAACATTATTTTCTTTTAAATACAAAATAAATTCGCGCCTACATTCTTTTGCTTGTATTTAAAGCTACAGTGCCAATCAACATTTTTCATAATAACTTTTATACAATTTCAACTTTGAATTTTTTGCCTTCTACAAATTTACAAATATTTTTCGATTTTTTTTTTGCATCTGTGTCTACAAAATATTCTTTTTCATAAAATAAACCTACAGTGGTGCCTATAACAACGTATTCTGAATCCTCTAATGTGCATACCTCTTTACCAAGTGCCTATAACAACAATTTTACATTTACTCTACTTACAAACTTTTCAAAGTCTATATTTTGAGTGTCACCATAAAGCCATTGCCGCCTCTTCCCTTGAGCCAAACCAGATTTTTTTGATAAACCTACACATTTTTTTCAACTTTTCTATAAATTCTCAACACAAGCTATCGAATGTTACTGTAGATGTTAGATCCTGAAAAAGATTTCCAAGACGCGAGCTCAGAGGAAGTATCATTTACGTATAGCCCTCCACCAAGAATATCCTTAGGTGAAGATTTTCGGGGGTTTAATAACGAATAGAGCACAAAAGACACCTCAGATAATAGTACAATCATTAGCGTAAATAGCAGCAATACAATTTCTAACGAAAGCAGCAACGATACAATATCCACTAATTGCGTGAACACAACTGCTGATAGAGATATAAATATGGCTACACCGGAACAGAAAAGAGCAGCTATTAGCCTATGGGCTTCTATGATGCGCGAAAATTATAGCGGAGACCCATTATCGCTTCCGTCTTTCATTTACAAGATGAACCTAATAGAAGATCTTTCAGGTGATTCACTAACTCAACACTAATAGCTTTTCTCAAATCAAAATTGGAAGGCAAAGCGCGCGAGTCATTACCAACAGAAGTTAGTACAGTTAGTCAGATAAAATAAGCGTTAAGTAGCAAAATAAAACCCGACAACTCAAAAGTTGTCGCTGGGAAAATCGCAGCATTAAAAATCACCAATAACAACTATGCCGAATTTGCAAAACAAGTTGAAGAACTGTCTGATTCGTTAGAACGCTCCCTTATAATTGAACGCATGACCCAAGCAAAAGCCTACGATATGGCCGTGGAACAAACAATTAAGGTTTGTAGACTCAACAGCAGATCAGACATGGTTAAATCCATTTTAGCTTCGTCCACCTTCACCGATTCGAAAGACGTGGTCGCGAAGATGGTAATAGAAAAGGATAACGAAGTAAAAGAGAGACAAGTATTGGCATTTCGCTCTAGACCAATACGGTCAAACAATTTTAGAGGCAACTTCCGTGGTAACAATTTTAGATACAATAACAACAATTACAGGTACAGTAATACAAATAGGCAAAGTACTAGTTTAAATTATAGAGGAAATAACAATTATAATAGGGGAGGTAACAATCACAACAAAAGAGGCAACAATTCGTCCAATAGGCCGAATAACTACAATAGATCAAATACGAAAAACAGAAACAATAATTCGAGTTCAAATAATAGAGGCACTGCTAATGTAGGGAATTTAAATGCCGAAGCCCCTCAGACGCGAACACTGAGGGAGGAGGAGTAAAAAGTTCTACTACACAATCCATTTACTGTCTAAATTTAAACTACTCTGATTTCATTGAGGTTAATTGTTCTGATTCCGACAAAACATGTACATTCTTAGTAGATTCGCAAGCAGATATATCAGTCATTAAAATTTCCAGTTTATCAAGAAAAGCAGTAATAAATAACAATAACAATATCGATATCACTGGTGTAACTTCTGACAAAATTACAACCTTAGGCACAATAGATACGAACCTAATAGTACCGGACATTTTAATTCCACACACTCTTCATGTTGTGCACGACTGTTTCATACTGATGGCATACTCGGGAAAGATTTCTTAAAAATAAACAAATGCATAATCAATTACGGAACAACACAATACAAATTTATCACGGAGCAAATAGGGTTAATGTTTCTATTCTACATAATACATCCAGCAATAGTTTAGCAATTCCACCAAGGTGTGAAGTTTTCCGTATTTTTAATTTGGGTAATTCAAAAAATCTAGTTTTCGTAGATTCACATGAAGTTTCCGATAGCGTTTTTACAGCCAAATGCATAGTCGACACGAAAAACCTAATTTTAAAAGTAATTAATACTACAGATGAAGTAAAATACGTAAAAGTTTCAACATTAAAACTGAAGATATTAATAACTTTAACATATGCAAAATTAATAAAGCGTTAGATAATCCAGAAAGGTTAGAAGAACTAAAGTCAGTTTTAATAAACCAGATGCCCACGTACGCAAACGATGACCTAATAGAATTATGTTTAAAATATCCCGAAGTATTCGCCCTTGGAACAGACGTAAGGACTTTAAATAACTTTTACCAACATAAACTTAGACTTTCGGACAAATCGCCAGTTTACATTAAAAATTACAGATTACCGTATTTACAGCGCAGAGAAATTAATAGACAAGTTGACAATTTACTGCAAAATGATTTGATTGAACATAGTTTCGAATTATAACAGCCCGCTAATATTGGTACCCAAAAAAGACCCAAGTGGACAGAAAAAATACCGCATGTGTGTCGATTTTAGGGCAGTTAATAAAAAAATAATAGCCGACAAATTCCCGCTAGCACGCGTGGATGACATTCTAGATAATCTTGGTCGAGCAAAATATTTTTAAACTTTGGACTTATACTCAGGTTTCCACCAAATCCCGTTACATAAAGATTCGAGAGACATCACCTCTTTCAGCACTGATCGTGGTGCTTTCCGTTGGAAGGTTTTACCCTTCGGTTTAAATGTCGCGCCTAACCCGTTTTCACGAATGATGTCCATTGCTTTTTCCGGTATTTCCCTAAGCCAAGCCTTTTTATACGTAGACGATGTAATAGTCATTGGGTGTAGCGAGTCTCACCACCTCAACAATTTGAAGAAGGTCTTTCAAACATGTAAAAAGTTTAACTTGTATTTAAATCCCAAAAAATGCAATTTCATGCGCTCAGAAGTCACATTTCTAGGGCATAAATGCTCGTTCAAAGGACTGCTACCGGATGATTCGAAAATAGTTGCAATTAAGAAATATCCCAAACCGTGTGATAAAGACGCGGTACGAAGATTCGTTGCATTCGCTAACTACTACAGAAGATTCATACCCAATTTCGCATCAATAGCAGCACCTTTGAACAGACTGAGCAGAAAAAAAGTAGAATTTAAATGGGATGACCAATGTGAAGGTGCGTTTGAAAAACTCCGCAGATCTCTCATTTCCCCTCGAATACTGCAATATCCGAACTTCACAAAGGAATTTACTATTACAGTTGATACGTCGAAGATTGGTTGGTGCCATTTTGAGCCAAAATCACAATGGCAACAAATTACCAATCTGTTTTGCTTCAAAATCATTTAATAGTGCAGAACTGGAACTTTTAGCTATATATTTTGCTATCAAACAATTTCCACCCTATGTCTATGGTACGCATTTTAACGTAAAATCAGATCATCGTCCTTTAGTTTATTTGTTTAACATGAAAGACCCCTTTTCAAAACTTTCACGCATAAGACTAGAACTATCGGAATACAATTTCACTATATAATATATAAAAGGAAAATCTAATGTCGGTGCAGATGCATTATCTCGAATTTCAATTAAAAAAAAAATGTAAGGCGCGATAACCTCCGAAGAGATCTAAGGCCGAGCTTCTCTTCCAATTTGCGTCGTGCTCCTCTTGATTTTTCCCTACAAATTGGCCGGACGGGACCTACATATTTTATGCCGACTCCGAACGGCATCTGCAAGGCAGATGAGTTTTCACTGAGAGCTTTTCATGGCAGAAATACAATCGGAGCGCTTGCCAG
The DNA here is from genome assembly GCF_040869045.1 of Eurosta solidaginis. Classification (NCBI taxonomy): domain Eukaryota; kingdom Metazoa; phylum Arthropoda; class Insecta; order Diptera; family Tephritidae; genus Eurosta; species Eurosta solidaginis. The sequence continues at coordinate 216,446,537 of NC_090319.1, read as the reverse complement.
ACACTGCCGAGGGGCGACCCCTCTTAGAAAAATTCTTCTAATTGAAAAATCTTATTTCTAAAATTTTGATGTTGCTTTGCCCGGGAGTTGAACCCAGGGCATACGGTGTGATAGGCCGAGCACGCTACCATCACACCACGGTGGCCGCCCGAATTTCAATTGATGAACTTAAAAACTCAACAAATCAAATTTTAGCGGTACAAACAAGGGCAACGTCGAAACAAAACAAACAACAGCAACAAAGACATGAAGACATAGACGAAGAAATAAAATTACAAGTATACGAAAAATTTTCATACAACCTTTCAAAGAAAATCCCGAGGATAAAAATCCAGATAAGTCATGACAAAAACAATAAAATTTCGAATATAAATATATACGCACATTTAAAGCATAAAAAACTCGAGTTAATAAATATTGCGCCTATTAACAAAATAATTCATCTCGATGAATTACTTTTGAAGCTAGAAAAAGAAGCTAGTATACGCGGTATTAAACAAGTAGAATGGCAAAAAAATAATAATTTTTTCAAATATTTTTCGATATCGAATCTAAAAGTTACCGGGAACAAAATTTTAAAACATTTCGAAATTATATTGACTGACCCCGTAGAAACAGTGACCGACAACGACAAAAAACTTAAACAGATGACAATCTACCATAACGATCCGATAACAGGTGGACATTTTGGAAGCAAAAACCTATACGCGAAATTGCGTACTAAATATTATTGGAAGAATATGACTGGTGAAATTGCAAAATTCGTAAAAAATTGTGAAAAATGTTTGGTAAACAAAGTAAAACCAAAAAATAAAGAAAGAATGGTACTTACGCCAACTCCCTGCAAACCTTTCGATATCGTCGTTATAGACACTATAGGACCTTTACCTCAGTCAATTAATGGTAATAAGTTCGCAGTTACCATTATATGTAACTTAACAAAATATTTAGTAACAATACCAATACCCGATAAAAGTGCTAAAACTGTCGCTTCTGCCATTTTCGAATGTTTTATTTTGATATACGGCACTATGAAATCAATAAAAACCGACCTTGGCACAGAATTCAAAAACGAAATATTTTCAGAATTAAGGAAACTTTTAAAAATTACACATAATTTTTCTACACCATATCACCACGAAACAGTTGGCACTGTTGAAAGAAACCACCGAGTTTTTAATGAGTATTTACGGGCTTATTTAAAAGACAACTTCGATGATTGGGACGTTTATTCACGTTATTTCACTTTTTTGCATAATACAACGACAAACACTGTATTCAATAATAAGCTAACACCGTATGAATTAATATTCGGAAAGAAAGCAAATTTGCCACTCAAAATGCAAAAAGATGAAATTGACCCAATCTACAATATTGAAAATTACGCGAAAGAAGTAAAATATCTTTTTCAAAAAACAAACTCACTCGCGGAAAAATACGTTAAAAAGCACAAGGTTCAAAACGAAACCGGATACAAACGGAACTCGCAGCCAATATCGGTTAATGTTCATGACAAGGTTCTATAACAAAGCTATTATTTAGCATTTACCAGGGTCCACACGTCGTAACAAAAATCGACGGCGTTAACATAACATATTTTGATAAAACAAAGAACAAAGAAAAGACAGTACATAAAAATAGGATACGAAAAATTGTAACCTAAATAGCTTGAGAATATAAAAATCAATATTATTTTCAAATAAATAGTATTTTTCTAAACATACATTAAAAACGAAATATATAACATTTACCTTACAACAAGAAACAAATATATCTTAACTTTACTAGTTAGTATTAAACATTACTCACCTTAGCATAAAATTTAATAAGTAGCTAGTAATAACAACTTACTTTAAAACGTAGACATTTAAGTTCTTTTAAGATGTGAACTTTATTTTGAATTGTATCAAGTGTTTTGAACGAGCGAAAACGAGGAATGGATTCATAAATTCGCTCATTCAAAGCAATTTACATCATCTGGGTCAAGAAGAGTTGGTTAAGATTGATCACCTTGACAAACTCTTCTTTTCAAAAGGAGGATGATGTAATGGAACCATGCAAATATAATTAAAACCTTCATAGCGTAATAGGGCCCTTAGAATATAAGTAGTAATAGAACTAGCTTTAATGACATTCGCCGCAGCGCAACCACAACCAAGTTAACGTGCTTTAAAAAGCTCTACGATAAGTAGAGACAAAAATGAGAATGAAATCAAGTGAAGTCAATTTGAGTGGTTCACGCGCGTGTCAAGAAAGTCGTGTTAAAAGTATTTCTGTAAATATATATATATATTTACAACTTAATAAAGAGGCTAATCACCAAGGCTTCTGTAAGCAAATAAATCGGTTTTTTAATTAGTGCATTCGCAAGTAAAACATGAAGTTTACGATGGCGCGTGGCCATTTCCCTGATACAGTGAGTGCTACCTCAATAGGCTCCAAAATGGAGTCGTTTCAGGGTGATGGACTTCTATCCTTGGCACATTCGCTTGCACGCAATTTATGTTCTAAATTCTTTACCTCTAGGGCCGACTCGGTGTACAGCACTTTTATTACGGAGGCCAAGCGCTTGATTTCCGCATGTATATTATTACGCCCTATGAAGAACTGCATCAAGTCCTCAATCGCCTTGCATAGCTGGGCCATCTTTTTTTCTCCAGGGGGGTAGCTCACTTAATGTTGGTGTGCCCATTTGAGCCTTGCTGTCGGAGCTCTTTCTGCAAAGCTTCGGTGTAGCACCCGGCGCCAATGCTCATTGCTTGCTTTCGGCCTCCGCTTCTTTGGGTTTCGTTACCACTTGCGACGAATTGTTAAAACCCCATCCGATGGGTCACGCCCTTCTGGAGAGCGAGCTAGCTTCCTTCCTACGAATGGATTGAACGCCATTTCATTCTCCTGTGTTTGCTTTTTTATTTTAGTATTGTTGTTGCTCATCATTTATTTAATTTGGTCCCCACTTGAGGCCGCTATCTTGGTCCGAGTGTGCATTTACCTATATAGGTCCCGTGGTTGTCTATGCGTAGGCAGGGAGGCCACGTGAAGGTTGACGCAGTCCCTCATGAAGACTGCGTTCAGAGCCACATCAGTATTAATCGGGAGGATCTCAACCGAACCTGCACCACCAACATAATGATGACGAACTTTGAACCTACCCCAAGGCCTGCCAAGGTTTTAAACGGGACGGAGACCAATGGGACATTAACCGGAAAGTCATTTCGACGATTTGTCAAGCCGTGTACTGAGATTTCCGAATGCCACATTCGCCAGCCCTTAAAAAACATATCCAAGTCGTTGATTCCAGTATACCTTAATTAGGACCTTACTGGGCTCAGTCTTAATGTGACAATCACCTTAAATTTACAAATAAGTATCCTCTTTACCTTCCTGAGTGTGTATCCCACGTGGTATAGTTGCCTCCCTATCTTGGGTAGGTATTCCCTCGAAGCAACCCTGTATTAGGCTGTGGATGCTTAATTCAGGGCGGCATCTACTAGCCCTGCCACTGGAGGTTCTCAGGGTGCTTTAGGCCTTTTAAACCAAACCCTCCTCACCAGCCGCTCTTGGTCGAGTGTTGCTTATTTGATATTCGCAGCTAACCTAATTAATAGGCCGTTCACTGTCCGCCAGTAGTGACCCCCTTGGCCTGAGCTCAGCCTCAAAGAGGATCAGACAGGATCTCTATATCCCACGATTTAAACCCCTCATAAAGAGATGCATACATCAGTGCAAAACTTGTACCCTCCACAAGCAGCAAATGCGATCGCAAATCATGGCGGCCTTGCCCCCGGAACGATGCACAAACGCTCCGCCTTTTACCACTACCGGTGTCGACTTTGCGGGGCCTTTTCAAATAAAAGCCTCCTTGCTAAGGTCTCACACCTTGCTGAAAGGCTACGTGGCCGCTTTCGTCTGTTTTGTGACAAAAGCTATCCACCTTGAGCTGTGCTCGGACTTAACTACCAATGCCTTTCTCGCCACATTTGCTCGCTTCGTCGGACGTCGTAGATATCCTGCCACAATGATGAGGGACAACGGCAAGACGTTTATTGGAGCAAAAAGAGCAACTGAAAAGGAGTTCGTTGATTTCATGAAAACTGCCTCCCAAAAAGTAATCGAAAAATACTCTCCCCAGGGCATCAATTGGAAATTCATTCCGCCCGGAGCTCCCCACATGGGTGGCTTGTGGGAGTCTGCAGTGAAGAGTTTCAAATTACACTTCAGGAGGACTGCAGGAGCCCACAAGTTCACATTTGAATAATTTACCACCCTCTTGGTAAGAATAGAAGCCGTGTTGAACTCTCGTCCTATCTCACCTTTATCCCAAGATCCCACAAAGTTTACCGCGCTGACCCCGGCCACTTTCTCAGAGGTAGCCCCCTCCCCGCTATCCCTGAAGTGGACTACGCGGATTTATCTCTTGTAAACCGATGGGACAAGGTAAATAGCCTACATCATCAATTCAGAAAAGGGTGGAAGGAAGACTACCTAAAGGATCCCCAGAAAAGGCAAAAGTGGAAAAATCCACAACCCGAACGAAAAATCGGTGAGTGTGTCTGCATTCACGACGACTCACTTCCCGACTGAATGGCGCCTTGGACGTATTGAAAAAATACATCCAGGACCTGACGGCCATATACGTATTGTTGATGTTCGTACTCAAACCGGCACCCCCACACGACCACTTGTTAGGCTCTGTTTCCTCCCTCAGACCGAAAGCCCACCAAATTGGGCAAACCCGGAAAATTCGTAGCTACCCTCAAACAACCTCTGGCCACTCTTACCACATCACCGTCACTAATATGTCGTATTTCGCAACATAATGCCAGCTAAAACCCCCTGCATTAGTATTTCTCTCCTTTAAATTATTTGTACACCTGTACTTCCAGGTCGCTATGGATCATGCAGCTCAATCGGCATCGCGAAGACCAGTGCGGTCGGAGATCGTTGCTCTCAACCGCGCCAATGAATCACGCAGCTCGACGCTATTAACTGATTACCGACGGTGCCGCATATGCATCCGACAGCACGCCCTTAGGAACTGCGTAATATTTAAAAAGATGAAGCCACCCCAGAGATAGATGCTTGCACGAGCTCACAAGTTCTGCCTAAATCGCTTGGCATTATCCCACGTCACCAGCGAGTGCAGCTCGTACGACAGATGCCGGATCTGTGGAGCGCGACATCACTCCCTACTCCATCGGCGGGACGCTACCCCAAGCGCCCAACGCGCCATCCAGGCACCCGGGCCTGGCAGATCCGCCGTACCAATGCCGGCACCCGCACGCGCCCGCAGGCAACCCGGCCTGGTCGATCAGCCGAACCGGCTCCCCGTGCCCCCACCGGGCAACCCCGTTCGCGCCCGAACAACAATTTTGCCTCATCATCACCTAGCATCGCCCGGCGCACCATTCGATGCACCGCGCAAGGGCTACAGACTGCCAACGCCAGAGGAAAAGGGTCCGAAATCCTTGTGCGAGATGCGTTGCGGACCCTTAAGGAGCTGCAGGAGGCTTTAGCCGCTGAACGCGCCTAGGGCGGGGACGATGGCTGAGCGACTGTCGCAGTCGTTCTCAGCAAAACATATTTTTCTTAAAAATGAATTTAAATGAATTATGGAATTATTGAATTTATAGATATATAACGTAGTTGTAACGAGGCTACATACATTTCATTGCATTTAGTTTCATTTTTTATTCATTTTCTTTCAAAACAGCATATATGTTACAATAGCGACTTAAATTAAATTAACCATAATTACATAAAGAAAAGTAAGGCATTCTGTAAAAATATATGTATTTTAGTATCGAATGCCATCTCCGAATAAAATTGAATTTAAAATCATGTAAAATAGTGCGTGGGGTGAAGTTTGATTAAAAATAATAAGTAATAAATTATATTAATCCAATATGTACATATATTTTTTTAAATGCTAGGGTTCAGCAAAATTTTGATGTCTTCGTGTGATTTCTCTAGTAGAAAAGATTTAACCTTTCCCAAAAACTCATTCAGATTTCTAGTGACACGTATACATGCAGGCAACGCATTAAAAGCTTTACAAGAAACGATAGTAAAGAAGTTGTTGAAGTTGGTTGTTCTAGAGGTCGGGGCATACACAAGTCCATATGAGTTTTGCCTCAAGTTATAAATACCCGAGACCAGGCTATGGAAATACCCACATCGATGAAAAATATCTTTAACGTTTTATAGTAGTACATATGCTTAACAGGAAGAACTTTCAGATCCTAAACAACTCCATAGAGTGGTGAAAACGATCAACATTACATATTTTTCTTATAACCCATTTTTGAATAGTTAGAAGCTGCTGGATTTTATTACTTGCAGCGCCACCCCAACAGGTTATACGATATTGGAGCTTGGAGTGGACTAAAGCGTAGTAAATAGTTTTAAGTGTTTCGTTTGAACAAACTTTTCTTAAATTGTAAAAATAACGAACAGAAGATCAAAAGTAGGGCTTCAAACGAGAAATATGCGTAGACCAACTCAAGTTTTGGTCAACAATAACACCAAGATATTGGAAGTCGCTTACTTTTTCAATAGTGAAGCACTTATCGCAACAGTTTACTTCAGCTTTAAACGATACACAGAATAGAGAATTATTTAGTACAAAACGTTTGCAGTCAGTAGCATGGAATACAGTGGCTATGTCAGGTGAGGATTTTGGATGCAAATTGAAACACATCAACTTCGTTTTCTTGCTGACAGAGAGCTTATGTGCTGCAAACCCCACTATTAGCAAATGCACATCGTTATTGATTTCTGCTACTAAATCCAGATAGTTCGATGAACCATAGGCGATAGCAAGGTCGTCAGCGAAGGCTTGTACTTTTCCATACAATGGCAGCGAGAATATTGAAGGTAAATCAAAAATAGTATAGGACCTAAGACAGATCCTTCAGGTACACCTAAGCCTATTGTAACTGGGTTACTTATACTACTTCCAACTTTTACTTTTTGAATTCTTCCTGACAAATAAGATTTAAACCAATTATATATAAGCCCACGGAAGCCCGCAAAATACAATTTTTCTAATAAAATTTGGTGATCAACCATGTCAAATGCTTTAGTGATATCAACGAACAGTCCAGCACAGTTCTTTTTATTGTCTAGTTCCCTATATATGTGAGAACAAAAGTCCAGCAAGGCATCTTCTGTTGACCGCCCATATCTGAACCCGAATTGCATTGAGCTGAAATAGTTATTATTATCAAGAAATGATAGGATTCGACCTTTAACCAGTTTTTCAAAAATTTTTGAAATTGAAGACAGTAATGAAATAGGCCTGTAGTTATTTATATCCGTTTTGTCACCCTTTTTAAATAAAGGAATAACAATAGCGCATTTTAAATCTGAAGGAAATGATCCACCTAAAATACTCATATTAAACAAATGCCACATATTTAAGAGTCTGATTCGAAATTCCATCACATCCACATGATCTAGAGTCATTCACAGAATTAATTGTTTTTAAAACTTCAATGCCAGTAAATGGCTCGAAAAAAAACTATTTCACGAATTCGAGAACTCAGGTATCATAGCGGAAGATTCGAAAACAGGAGATTGCCCTATTGATAGAAAGTGATCATTGAAAAGGTTTGCCACTGCTGGAGGATCAGAAAAGCTCAAACTACCATCATATAAAACAATTGATGTATTATTTGCTTTACAACTGCGATTCAGAAGACCGTTAATGATATTCCATTCCTTCTTTGGATTGCCATAGGAAGACCTAAACTCATTTCGATAGAAATTATCACGCTCCACGTGTACTTCTTTTTTCAGTTCTCTACATTATTTCATATACCTGCTGCGAAGATTTGCGTTTGATGCGTGGTTTTTACACTTTTTTCCAAGCTTTTTTTTTAGATAAATTTTTTTTGAGCAACTTTTTGCTAATCCATGGTTTTAACTTATAATCAGATCTGCGAGGGATAAAAGAAAAGCTAGCAGACTTCATGTGTCTGTTAAAAATGTTCACAAAAATTTTAAATGCCTTGGATACGTCTTTTTCAGAGTAACATTCATCCCATGACTCAAATCGCAATAGTTCGTTTAGAGCGTCGAAATTTATTTGCGTTAAACAGGAAATAACCTTTTTATTATACCACTTCTCCTTGTGCACGGTTATACTCGCCAGTGATCGTACGCAATATTGATCCAGGTAACGGTTTTACTCTCTTATTGACCAAGTCAGATCAAATTAAGGAATAAGATGCGACCGTATCTACAGTCAGTACACGCTCCTTGCCATCCACATTTCCTTTGATGGTAAGACTGCTCGAGTTTCTTCCAATTTGCGAGATAGATATCACAGGACATTCAACAGCTGGGGCAAGTTTTCGATCTTTACATCTGACTCGATCTTGCTTATCTCCTCCAGCTTTACGTTTACGGCTACAACAACCAAGTTGGAACTATCAGGACCAGGATCATGACGTGCAATATGCCCAGGCTTCCCACACTTAAAGCATTTGATGGCAGCATGGTTTTTCTGCTGCGTTCCTTTTAATGCTTCCAAAATTGTGTCTACCCAGTCTTGCTTTTCCACTTCCACGCGATGAGCTTTGTATGCGGGCTTACTCAAAATTGAGGCAGTTTCCTGAGTTAGTACATGGGATACTGTTTCAGCAAATGTTTGCTTTGGGCTTTCGTATTTATCTCGCTTAGTTTCGACGTCCCGTATGCCATTTATGAAGCTCTGGATTTTTACCCTCTCGGTTTATTCCACGGGTGCGTCCACATTTGTTAGATGGACCAGCCTTTCGACATCCGACGCAAACTCCTGCAAAGTCTCATTCACTTTTCGGTAGCGATCTTCCAACTCAATTTGATATATCTGTTTCCCATGCTCGCTTCCGTAACGTCTCTCGACAGCGGCCATCAATGCTTCATAACTGTTCCGTTCGTACTCTGGAATAGTCTGTAAGATTTAAGCTGCAGGCCCTTTCAATGCCACGAACAGTGCAGCAACTTTATCTTCAGCATTCCAGTTGTCTACTACTGATGTCTTCTCAAATTGTAGCCCAAAGTCCTGGAAAGGAACAGAGCCATCAAAAGATGGAGTTTTTACCTTCGGGTTGCTCGCTGGAAAAACTGGGCGATTTAGTTGTAACTGCTCCACACTTCCTTTTAAATCAACCACTTCTGCCTGAAATGGAGCCATTTTTGCATCCTGCGCTTCAAGTTATGATGATACCTGTTCCAAAATTTGTGCCGACATTTCAGATATACTTGCCTCTTGCGCTTCCAGTTGAGACGCCATATATGTCTTTTGGTCTTCCAGTTGAGCTGATATTTGCGACATCATTTCTGAAATACGTGCCTCCTGTGCTTCCATCTTGGATGCTATACGGTTCTCCTGGGGTTCTAGTTGTGTTTCCATCTTGGATGTTATACGTGTCTCCTGGGATTCCAGTTGAGATGACATATATGTCTTCTGTTCTGCCAGTTGAAATGACACTGTCGATGTTTGGGTAGATATTGCAGCCAAAATCGTGTTCAAGTCTGTGCTCGTGACTGTCTGCGATGTTTCGTTTTTCTCTTCAATTTTTGTTGTTGATTCTTCCACATCAGGTTAAAAGACATACTCGTCCACATTAACTCCTTCCAAAGCCATTACCTCTCTTAGCCGTGCTTGAAGTTCGATTTTATTGGCGGTGGTATTCAATCCACGGTTCTCCAGCTCTTTTTTCAGTTGCTGGATCCTTAATTCACTTAACTTTGCCATGTCCAAGTTGTATTCGAAATCTTCGGAATTTATTCAACAAATCCTTTTCTGACACCAATTGTAGCGAATTTATTGAAACTCCGCTTATTTCACACCTTCTACTAACGTTCGTATCGCTAAATTGTTGAATAGATAACTCCACTGTTCAATAATGCAAAATGGTCTTTATTAGACTACTTGAAAGTACTTCACAGTAACACTTATACTTCACAAACAATAGCGTGCTTAAATCACATTGATTACGGACTACTCAGCTCTTTTTTTTTATATTCTCTGCTCAAATGTCTAGACGTTTCTGCTTCTAGAATCCTCTACCTGGTCACCAGCCATACGCGCGTGAATTTGTAGTGTGTAACCATATGCGTGTGTATATGTTAGCGAAGTAGTAGCTGACGATGACATGCGTTTGTATCTCTCTGCTGCTTGTATGTATGGTGTACATGATGATTAATTTGTTTACGTATATACAAGCGTGGCAACTTGTTTTATTTTTGTTGTGGCTTTATTTACTTAGTATCAGCTTAGTGATGTGAGTATCACTTAGTGTTACTAATATTCGTCACAATATATACATACATATTTTAAGCGCACGTTTGCAAGATTAGGTAATCAGTTACATAATCCCAAATATTTGCTTAGTTTTAACTTGAAAGTTACGTAATTTTCATAATTTTGATTTTTCGTATAATTCTACAAATTATGTACTGTGATGGAATCTCATGAGTACAAAAAAAATTCCGTGTTGGGGGAGGCACGTGCCCGTAACCCCCCCCCCCCCCCCTCTGGATCCGCCTACGGGGACCAGTATAATTCATTTACTGGTATTTGGGGCAACCTCAAGCTGTGGACTTGTCAGATGCTAGCTTGGCAATATCGTGGTATTTCATCAATGAAAAGTCAATTTTCGGCGAAAATATATTGCGTAGTGTATTCAAATAAAATGTTTAAATTATGAGAGCTGGTTAGAGATGTTTTTGGAAGGCTTTTGGGTATAGCTGCCGAAAAAAAAGTAGATATTAAATTTTGCCTCACTTTTCCAGTAGCTCCAGTACCTCCAGCATTATTTCAGTATTCGGGAGTAATGAATCGTACCGAAAAATCAGAGTTGGCAAAACCTTTGACATCTCGCTCCAACCCAGTGTGTCCCTCTTCTGTTAATGTCGATATAATCGACGGTTTCTCTTTTTTATACCATCTTGGAGCCTCACTCCCACAAACATGCGGAAAGTTGGCCGAATTCATCTTGCAAAGAGTATGTAGCACTTCGTCAAAAGATTTTCATTTAGTCTTCAATAGATATTTTCATCCATCTATCAATGATCTTCAAAGGCAGACGCGTAAAGAATTTGACGTTCCATTCACTATATGTGGTCCGCTTCAACAGCGTCCAAATGACTTTGTAGGTAGCTTGAAAATGGGATTCTTAGCAACTCATTGAGAGAATGACGAAATGGCGGTTGTTCTACAACACAAGAATGTTTTCATAATAGTTGAGGAGCAGTATTTTTCGCTTTCCGTTTCAGACAAAAAAGTGGAAGGAAATTTAGGATGACACACGAAGATCCTGATACAAGAACAATGTTTCATATATCGAAATTGGCGCCCAACTCAAAAGTTCTCGTAAAAGCATCGGACACTGATGTTCTGATTATTTTACTAAGTAATTTATACAAAGTTCCTGACAAGCAAATTTGGCTGGCTTTTCCTCAATCAAGGTAAAATAATCGCAAACTAGATCAAGAGTGCATAGATTGTTCGGAACTAGAGTCCATCCTTGGTTATATATTGTGCTTAGCTCTGCCAGCATATCATGCTTTCACTGGATGTGATTATACAGCGTCGTTTTTTAATCGAGGGAAAGCGAGGCCTTTTAAAATTTTGAAAGGGAATAAACTTTTTCAACAAGCGTTCGCTTCTCTCACTGATCCAACCGATGTATGTGATGAAAAAAGATGGAAGTTCTACAAGAATACAATACAAGGCTACAAATTTTCCAAAGGATGTAAGGAACAACAAACTTTAATGAAAAGTGTATGAAGACAATTAAGGGCTTTGACTCAAGTACTATTCCACCATGCTGGAAATCCCTTAAGCAAAAATTATTAAGGACAGATTACGTCAGTTTCATGTGGCTATACGCGACTGAATCAACTTGTGTTAAGTTTCCTGCGGAAGAATGTGGTTGTATTAATGATCACGGAATTTTTAAACCACGATGGTTCGATGGTGAATCGATACCTCTTGATGTTGATAAGGTGTTGAGATTTTCTATAAACAGTTCGGAAGAAAATTTGGGGGGTTGAAGACTTCGATGAAATAATGTTGTCCGGAGATGAATCTGATATAGAATAAGTATGCACAGTTAAAATAAAATAATGTAAATATATTCACTTTGGGCTAAATGAAACTGAAAAAAATTAGAAAAAACGTGCCTTATGGTGTTCCTTATTTCGCAAATATAAATTTTATTGAGATTACAGCTCTCAAGTCGAAAAATTTTTTGATATAATGCAAACAACTGTGAACTTATAACCTGCAAATTTTTTTTCCTGTCACGTGTATGAGAAAATGAGATTATCCTTAATGAAAAATTTTAGATCGGTAAAAGATCTAACATATAGTGCACCACCTTTGAACCGACTTGACAAGGGTTTCTTCCAGGATAGGAGGTGGCAAGTCGGTACTTTTGGGGTCGGGGAGTTGCCTGCTTTCATAATTTGAATATTTTATTTGAATACACTATGCAACATATTTTCGCCGAAAATTGAATTTTCATCGACGAATTACCACGATCCTGCCAAGCTAGGATCTGGCAAGTCCACGGTTTGAAGTTGCCTCAAATACCAGTAAATAAGCTATACTGGCCCCATTTGAATACAACATGCAACATGTTTTCTGCAGCGGGCTCCTGGACTATGAAGTACCCGTTGTGTATTAAAATCGGTTATTTGTTTTAAACTCAATTAAATTTAGTTTAAACGTCAGATAGAGGTTTTTATATTCGAATATATTATACTATATAAAGGATTTTGCAAAAATAATATTAATTTTTTTGATGAAGCGTTTATGTCGATCCACGTTTTGAGAATGATTTTTGTAATAGTGGGTAAAGTGCTATAGTTCCATAACGGAGGAAATGATGTTGATTCTCAAGGCAGGTTTTATCAAAAACGTCAACCGCAAACTGACCGAACTTGCACAATCAAAATATTTTTCGACACTGATAATGTTTATATATCTGTGGCAATTTGACAAAACAACCTATTTCGAGTTACGATTTAAGTTAAATTTTGGCCTTTAGCAGAAATCCGTAACAGATTTCCCAATATTACTTATTCATAACCCTAGCGCCAAATGGCTGCTACAAAATATAGGAAGTCACAGTGATGAGTTGCGAAGAGTCTTTGAGATATAGTTCAATTTATCGCCGTTACCTAACTCGAAATAGGTTGTTTTGTCAAATTGCCACAGATATGTATGTGAGTTTATGTTTATCTCGACCCTTTTACACCATTTCACCACAACGTTATCCGATTAAGGCTATAATACTTATGCATAAATATACATAGATGGACATGACCTTGCAGGCAAGGGCCAAAGTAGTCAGCAAACATTCTAGTTCATTGACTAGAATTTTGTAGGTTTATTCATACTAGTCAGCTTTTGAATAGTTCATTGACTATAATTTTGTGGTGTTATTCATACTAGTTAGTGTATGAGTAGTTAATTGACTAGAATTGTGTGGCGTTCATCATACTGGTCAGTTTATAATGGTTCATTGGCTATAATTTTGTGGTGTTATTAATACTAGTTAGTATTTGAATAATTCATTTGACTAGAATTTCGTCTGTCGGCTCGAGGAAATGCGCGAGTGCTTTCTGTAGCCAATTTGCAATGCATACTTCAATTGACAGTGCTAGATATCGTCCAAATCAACGGGCACATAAACACGAGCATGACGAGTCAACCCTCACAGATACCTCAACAGAGGTTAAAGAAGTAATTGAAAAGGCCAAGCCATCCATATCAATAGTCTCAGACGGAAGTCCTATACCGATGCCAAAACACCTGTGCCATGAGGGCATCAGTAGCCTAGGATATTTGTTCTACTTGTCGTTAAAAGCCTATGCCTTTCCAGAATACACAGAGAAAGACCGGAAACCCAGCCAGTATCTACCGATATTATCCCTTTAGTCAGTAAGTAAACCGTTTAAAGCCGTTATGATTCCCTCAATTAAATGAAATTGTTCGGTTATCCAGCCATAAGCATGACTTCCGTAAAGTGCATATCACTACCACCATTCTGAACTCCATTAAAACTCATAACAGGACGGCGCTAGTGCAGCTTGGCCTGTTTTTACACAGTCAACCACTACTTGTTCGTCCCTTCTCCGTTAGATAGATAGATAATTTACTGAGGATAGCACTGCAACCTTTGGTCAGCACATCATCCCATCCGACTTCCATGATGAACCCTAGCAGTTCTCTTGGCTTGAGGGATTTAATGTGGGAATGTTCTGGCCATGGTGAACCCATAAACTTAGCCCTGCGTCTTGAGATTGCGTCACATTCGTGTGTTAATCCATTACTTTTTAGTTTTCATATATATGTACGTATTTTTATTAAAATTTATTCCAAAGTATAATGTATTGAAGTGATAAATTTTAAAGTTATATACATATGTATATGGGGTATTCCATCCCATTTCGACCAATTTTGAACCCGACCCCTTTAGAATTGGCTGAAAGTTTTTCTTCTTTTTCTAGCTTACGAAAGACGTTTTTCAGAAGTTTTTAAAATTTTTTCATCCAACTCAAAAAAAGTTATGAATTTAAGAAAAAACACCGTTTTTGTTTTCAAAATGCTATAACTTTTTCAAAAATTGACCCTTTGGGATATTTTTTTTTAAATTTGTTTTTAAATGTACTTTTCGGAAAAAATTCAAAAAAATTTTTTTAGTTTTTTTGTAACTTTTCAGTTTTTCGAGACTTTTCGAATTTTGCCCTTTTTTTCTCATAAAAAACTTCAATCAATTCTGCAATCATCCCCACTAATTCCGGAGTGGGCAGAGAATTTTTTTTTTTTTTATTTAATTGAAAAAAAACTTTAATTTTTTTGTGTTTTTTCCGAAAATTACATTTAAAAACATATTTAAAAAAAAAATGATCCCAAACGGTCAATTTTTGAAAAAGTTATAGCATTTTGAAAAAAACACCGTTTTCCAACTCAAAATAAATTTTAAATATTTTGAAAAAAAACGGCGTTTTTTTCAAAATGCTATAACTTTTTCAAAAATTTACCGTTTGGGATAATTTTTTTTTTTTAAATAAGTTTTAAATGTACTTTTCGGAAAAAATACAAAAAAAATTTTAAAGTTTTTTTTTTCAATTAAATAAAAAAAAAATTCTCGGCCCACTCCGGGATTAGTGGGGATGATTGCAGAATTTATTGAAGTTTTTTATGAGAAAACAAAAAGGGCGAAATTCGAAAAATCTCGAAATACTGAAAAATTTGGTCGTCAAATAACCAAGTTACAACGAAAAACCCATTTGGCTGTATTTCGAAGGATCAAAAAAAATTAAAAAATTTTTTCCGAAACCCTCTCAACTCAACATGGGGACCAACCCAGTCTACTGAATAGTATGTCAATTGGTATGATATTGGTGTATAATTATATTGGCATATAATCTGGTAACCTTGCCGTGCGCGTACGTGTTTTTGATCGCTCTTCGAATTGTTATTCTTTTTACTTTGTAAACAAGTTTTATCATTTATAAATATTTATTCATATAATAGAAAACAGTTTATAAGTTTAATTTGGTATTAAATCTTTACACAGTGCAATATACATAGTGGCTTTTTGTACAATTTAAACATTCAGTCTATGTGTTCATATATCATAGATTTCCACAAAAATTTGTGATAACTGCATACCTTTTTGTTGGTAGCTGCTATTAGCAAGTCATTGTGTGCCCTTTTTGCTTTGTGTTGTGTTCGCTGCTAGCTATACGCTGTCTTGCGATTTGCATCCAGTGCTCCAAAATAACTCTCGCCCATAATTTTTGAACAGCTGTTCAATTTATCCTATACTCATAGTTTCTTTTGCCTATTTTTCTTTTGGGTTTGTTTAACTTTGCAATTATGATGGATTGCTGTGTCAAGAAGTGCACCAATCAAAAGAAAATTTCCCGTGGTGATACTTATGTTTCTTGTTGGCTCTGTGATAATATGGTTCATGTTATCTGTGCCGGTTTCTCTCACAAAAGTGGTCGGGTGGTTGACCTAATATCCAGCAAAATTGGACTGAACTAGACATGTCATGATTGTCGTTCCGTAGAAAATGACATGCGAGCTTTTATGAGGCAAACTCAGAAAGAGTTCAACAACATTTTTATTGGGTTTCGTGACCTTAACGAAAGATTCAAAACGATGGAGGCTCACTTTAAAAAATTGAAAGTGATATCTGAATCCCCAAAATGTAAGAAATGTATGCCCAACAATAACTCCAACTTGTCTTCGAGTCAGGGGCAAAGCTGTCCTCCTACGAATGTCCCTTCAACCGCATTGACTGATACGAGCAGGCTTACCAAAGACGTTATGAACAATGCAGCTCAGGAATCTCCACAAAAATCTCCACAAGGTTAAGTCGAGACTTCCAGTGAGACGATCTCTGGCAAATTAAACGATGCACGAACTAATAGTGGTACCTTTGCGGCTGTTTGTTCTACGTCACCAATGTTGATTTCGCTGGACTCCCCAATTCTTCCTACACCTCCACCGGTATCTTTAGCTCCAACAATAACAGTTACCGATACTGGGGTTGTTGCTAACGATACAAGTGTACCTGAAAAAAATAGTACGGGCTCGATAACCAACGCTATAACGGCCGCACCTTCCCAGCTCTCTGGTGCGCTATCCGCTACTCCTTTGCAGGTGACTGCCGTGCCACCTCGTAGGGCTGTATTTGTGTCCCGATTACACGCCTCGCTTACCGAAAATGACATTGCTCATTACGTTTGCTCTAAACTCGGTGTTGCACCCACTAGTAACATCAATGTGTATAAATTTAACTTTAAATATGAGAGAGACATCTCCTCATTTAAAATATCCCTTTCAGATGAATATTTCGATAAGGTACTTGATTCCTCTTTTTGGCCCAAGCATACTGTGGTTCACTTGTTCACGAGAAAGGCGAGGGCGGAACCTGTTTTATTACAGCCAAAAAACGGTATGACGAACACAGTAATAACAACACAAAGGTAATTGCTGATCTGTCCCGTCTTCTCATTAATTACCAAAATGTTCGTGGTTTACGATCAAAACTTGTTCCATTCTTCCTTAATTCTTTCAACTTTTCTGTACAAGTTCTAGCTTTTACGGAGACCTGGCTAAAGCCTGATAATTACAATTCTGAGGTTTTTTCAAATAAATATGCTGTTTATCGGCGTGATCGCATTTCTAGAGTGGGAGGTGTCCTTATTGCTGTTGAATCTAACCTATCGTCTGAGTTGATTTCGCTGGACAATATCTCTCGTATCGAATTCATAGCAGTTAGGCTTTTATTCGGTAGCTATAGCGTAATTGTTTGCTGTTCGTATATACCACCTCGTTCGGATATGGATGTTTATGCTAGTCATAGCTCGGCCATCTGTGATTTGCATTCGCAGTTGGGAGATAACGATCGACTTGTTGTTGTTGGTGACCTTAACTTGCCAACAGTTAGTTGGGTTAATATAAGTGATTCAAACTTTTTAACTCCCACTGCTCAACATGAGTTTCTCAATTTCTTGTTAGACTCATCTCTTTTACAGATTAACAATGTTCGAAATAGTGGAAATAAAATGCTGGATTTAGTATTTGTGGATGGCTCGGTGGGTACTACCCTTACGCGAATACCACCTTTATCCCTTCCAGAAGACCCTCTTCACCCTACGCTAGAGATATCACTTGATATCAGCCTACCCCGTAGGATTCAAGTACAGTCTCGTCCCCGATCTAGATGCTTCTACAAAGCGAATTTCATTACGCTCAATGATCTGTTGGCTTCCCATGATTGGTCGGATCTCTATGCTTGCACTGATGTCGATTCGGCTATCTCTATATTTTACAGTACGCTTGATGGCTTCTTTGATACCTGCATTCCTACTCGCTATACCCTATGTTCGAATAAGCCCCCTTGGTTTTCAAGGCAACTTATCAGACTTAGTAACATTAAATCTAGGCTTTATAAGAGGTTCAAGAAATCTGGAGCATCTGCAGACCTCTCTAAATATCTAATAGCTCGTTCTAAATTTCACCGTCTTAATCAGCTTTGTTATAAAAATTACTTGAGTTGTTGTAAAGCCCAATTTTTTAGAAGTCCAAAAACTTTTACAGTTTCGTAAATTCAAAGCGGAAAACTTCTGGGTATCCTTCCTCATTAACCTTTGGAGGTAAAAAAGCTTGCACTGATGACGACGTTGCTGAACTATTTTCTGAGTTCTTTAAGTCCACGTATTCATCCAGTGGTTTTCATTCCGGTCAATATCCCTATCACTTAGATAGCTCAAATTACATTAGGAATCCTGGTATTGATGGTAATATTGGTCTTCAGAGTCTTCAATCTTTGAAGCCCACCTTTTCTCCGGGACCGGACTGTGTTCCTAGTTGCGTGCTTAGGTACTGCGCCGAAAACATGTATGAGCCTAGTTTAAAATTATTTGAGCTATCTCTGGGATCTGCGTCATTCCCGGCACTTTGGAAACAGTCTTTTATTATACCCCTGCATAAAAAAGGTAGTAGGTCAAAAGTTTAAAACTACAGGGGTATTGCTAAACTTTCAGTCATTCCTAAAGTCTTTGAACAGATTGTCACCAGTCTACTGCAATATCAGTGTTCTAGTCTTTTATCTGCATGCCAACACGATTTTATTCGTCAAAGGTCAACCACTACAAATTTGCTTGTATTCACCTCTATAGTTATGGAAGGATTTTTAGCGAACAAGCAAACGGATGTCATCTACACGGACTTCAGCAAAGCATTTGATACCGTCAACCATGAGTTGCTTATTCATAAGCTTGATTTACTGGGCTTTCCGTTTCACCTATTAATGTGGCTGAAAAGCTATCTTTCTAACCGGACCCAAAAAGTCCTGTTCAAGTGCAATCTGTCGGAATCGTTCGGAGTTTCCTCCGGCGTACACCAGGGAAGTCATCTAGGCCCTTTGCTCTTTGCCCTTTTCATTAATGACTTGCCACAGACAATATTATATTCCCATACTATAATGTATGCGGATGATGTAAAACTTTGCAACACTTACTGTCCTACCGATTTGAGTTCCTTGGATCTTCTTCAGGCCGACTTGGACTCGTTCCAATGTTGGTGCACAACAAATTTACTAGCTTTAAATTGATCTAAATGTAAGCATATGACATTTCACCGAGTGAAGCCAGCATTGAAATCTTATGTAATAGATGGTACGCCTTTGGAGCGTATATCTATTGCAAATGATCTAGGTGTCCTTTTTGATCCGAAATTGAATTTTAACATGCATATTTCATCTATAGCCAACAAAGCTTTGGGTTTACTTGGATTTGTTAAAAGATGGGCTAAAGAGTTCGATGATCCCTACCTCACTAAGGTTCTTTACACATCGCTGGTTCGTCCAATACTCGAGTATTGCTCATGCGTTTGGTCCCCTGTTTCTCAAAAGCATATAAAGCGTCTTGAGTCAGTTCAAAAGCAATTTTTGATATTTGCATTGCGCGGCCTTAATTGGGACTCAAGTCTCCACCTTCCTCCATACAGAAGTAGGCTTCTTCTTATTAACTTACCCACTCTGGAAAATCGGAGAATATTACTGGGGGTATTGTTCATCCATAAGCTCATTATTGGAGAAATTGATTCCGCGGACCTCCTCAGCCGCTTGTTTTTTGCGGTTCCCCCTAGAGTATCCAGACACTACGTTCCTTTCTATTTACCCCTTTGTCGACGAAACTTTGCTAAAAATAATCCTCTTCTTATCTGGTGCGCGCACTACAATGACTTGTATAGCTGCATCAGTCTTGAATGTACTTTTGCCACTATACGTAATGCAATACTTGCCTATCTAATTTAAGAGATACAAGCTAATTTAATTTGCCGGCATTTTATTCCTTCGATAAAAAACGGGAACTACTTCGCTTAAGGATGGAGGAACATTTATCAACATGTATCATTAAGAAGGAACAAGACAGTACTGTGTTGATTGGAATCTCGTGCATTCCAACAACGTAAAAAACATGCTTTTTCATGAGTCACTGACCGGAATCGTATGCATTCCGGCAGTATAATCTTATGGGTCAGGCATCGAGCTGATTGTAATCCGGTGCATTCCAACAACACAGGTCATGTTACTTTTTTATGCCTTGTGATGGCGTATCCTCATTACACTACTCTTAGCACTGCCGGATTCCCATGACGTGCTGATTGGAATCTTGATGCATTCCAACAGGGAGATTGGAATCCACTGCATTCCGATATCATGCTGAGCGGAATCTGATGCATTCCGCCAGTATAAGATTTCGGCATAAGATCTCATTTCTACTCATATTTCTTATTATTATTATATTTTGAAATTAAATAGTAATGTTCATTAATATTTCTTTGTTTGTAATATAACATTGTTGAAATCTCGATATATCTTAAATTTTATCTTTTGAGTTGTATATTTATATATCTTTTATGTTATGCAGTCGACCATAGTTTGTCGTCGACTTTAAATAATAAATAAATAAATAATAACTAGTATGCCATCTGGTATAATGCTGGCGCAAAGGCTGACTAATATGTTAATTGGAAAGAGTCTGATGGGTATGCTGACTAGTATGTCATCTGGTATGATGTTGGTGTATATAATGACTAGTTTGTCAATTGGTATGATGCTGATGCAGAGGCTGGGAATTGATATTTCGTAGGACATCGCCGTGTTAAAAATACCAGTTGATAATATGGAAAACAGACAGAACTCATACTAGTTGAGATTTTTGGCAAACTAGTATTCTTTTGGTATACAACTAGTTGGTTTGACTGCAGGGGAAAATGTATGTTGATAGAAAAATTTTCAAAATGGGAATCAACACTATATGTGCTAAGTTTTAAAGCTGGCATTTACGTTATATATGAAAGGTGGGTTAGAGATCATTTCACCAAAAACTAATTTACGTTAAAATTGCTGATGGAGGTTATTGAATGCCGAAGATATATAGATTACGACAAATACAGAAACTTTGCGTGGGGTAAATATTTCTTTAAAATGTAATGTTTAAAAACTCCAAATACACTCCCATGAAAATTCGATGTACACTCGTAATCGTAATTAGAAAAGGTTTATTAAAAATTCCATAAAAATTCCCCATTATAAGAGTTTTGTAAACTTAGTATCGAATACTTTTTGTTTCATTGGTTACTTTATACTTATATTATACAAGTATACATCTAAGAAATTAAATATGTTTTATCGAAATTAATCATGCTTAAAATATAGATATAGAGCTGTTTTTTTATTTCCCAAATGTTCCGTGAAATATAAAAAAATCCCGGGACATCGGGTCAAAGTTCAGATTTGTCCCGTTAACCTGAACAAAATCAGGCAGCCCTAAGCGCAGCAGATAAAAACGAAACCCTGTGTTATTGAGGTAAAAACAAGTTTACTAAAGATAGCCAAATGCTGGCACTGTTTCGTACAGGGTCTTTTTCCACTGGGCGCCTTGAATGTCGTACAGGGTTAATTGGCTTTTTTGTTTGGCCTTAGTTTGCATAGCCTCTTCAATTTGTCTATTGCGCAGTATAATTATTGAGTGATCTTCGAGAAGAAGTTTATGTCAGTGATAAAGTAAATGCTGTCCAAGGAAGCTGCAGTCAGAAAAATTTATTGAGCACGAGTGCTTCAAGTATATGAAAATATTGTTAATTTTCCGTCAACTTGTAATGTCCGCTGACAAATTTTATTAGCGATAGACAAATAGAACTGTTTTTTTTGTGTTTTTTTTTTTTTAATTTGGCGCTTTTCCGTTATTTAGTGTGTTTTAACTGTATTTCGTTTTAGCCGTGTGTTTTCCCAAATACCAATATTCATGTAAGTACGAAACAGAATAATTTATGGTCTTGGTAGAGGTAAGAACAAATTTTCGGGAGAATGTTGCTCAAAAATTTCTTTAGCACCAGCCAACTTTATTCCCGGTTTTTCAGTACAAGTTCAACACAGTTTGTCAGTTAAACTACGCTTAAACTTATTCTGTAGTTTTTCAGTCTACTTTAACTGAAGTTTAAGCTGAGCTTAAGCGGCCGATCCGGCATGGTTAAACTCTAGTTAACTTATCGGTGATTTGCGTTCGTTCGAACTGGCGTTGAATATACCCAACAAGCATTTGGGCTTGAGTACCATTAGAGCTCATGTTGATATCTAGGATACCTCTAAAATCTCAAGAGTTGTTACGAAACAGTAGCTAAACTTGTGAATCATAGTGTACTCAGCAAAAGAAGGGAATTTTTTATAAATCGAAAAATGCTATTACTTAAGTTAAAAAAAGAATAGTTCCCACCTTGTTGTTCTTTTACTGAACTCAAGGGTAATATTCCAATACTACAGTATTTTTACGAAAATAAAATAAAATATATATGATTTATTTTTGATAAATTACGCTTCATTACTGCTATAAATCAGGCTTTTATTTCTCACAATAAATAGCTGTTGGCTTTGGTGGTAACACCTTGGAAATTTTTTTTCAGCTTCACCTCAGTTCGATATGCAATGTAAGATATCAACTGGAGAAAAGTGTTGAATATTCATTTGATAAATGTACATTTCTCAAAATCCCCCAAAGGTTGATAATAATTTGAAAATCCTAATGACGTTGAAGATCAACTCGAGAACTATAAATTTTACAAAATTTCTCAAAGGTTGGATAATGATTGGAGAATGAAGTTGGATATCAACTTGAGAACTACGAGATAATAATTTGGATATCACTTCCAGAACTAGTCATATATTCCGCTGGAGAAATATCTTTTAAATGTTTGTTGGGTAAGAAAAATGCAGCTGTTGTATCTACAAATTATCTATAGATAATATAAAACCAATGTTGCCGTACAAAAAGGCCTACCCCAAAAGCGGCCTTAAACTGTGACTGAAAAACTGCTCAGTAGTTTAACTGGAGTTTAAATTTGACTAGAGTTTAAGCTTAGCTTAACAAACTACAGAAAAAATGGGCCTTAAAAAGCAAATCAAATTAGTAAAGTTGGGATTCAAGGGGTTGTGTAGCGCAATATATAGCTTCTCCAACCCAATTGTCAACCTCACCTTCGAGCGGCGAATCCCGTTTCACTAACAGACGAGGCTCTGGCGACCCCAAGCTCCTCATGGAACTTGGGGGTGGGGAGGGAGGGATGGCCTGAAGGTTTAATGTGGCCATATAAATCGTTCCCGAGATGGTCGGGACAGCACCTTAATGGTGCTGTGTTACCGGAGCGTATCGGATCTGTATCCGACAAAGGACCATCACATCGATAACACTCCCCAATGCCTTCGGGGAGTAACTAATCGCTACAACAACAACAACAACAGTAAAGTTGGCGTCGAATGGGAATTGGCAGACTACTTCAACTTTGAGAATAAAGTTAAGGCATACGAATTTCGTGAAAAATAACAGAATTAATGTTTCGATTTCGAAGAGACGTTAGTCAAGTTCTAACTTTGACATCTGCCGCATTTTATTCTCCTTTTTCGGAGAATTTTTAAGTTTTAGAATAAAATAAAAACAACTCAACGAGAAAATAAATCTAATAACCGAATTGATTATGACACATGTTTCTATGCCTCTGGGCTTTATCGTTACATAACTGAATCGCTTTTCTCTTTGACGCTCTCAATTGTCAAAGTTAAAGTGTGACGTAAAAATTTATCTGATGCGGTCTTAAATCGATAACTACAATCGATAAAGTTGTCTCAGGACATAAGCAAAATACAGAGTCATAGGCATTGTGAATGATAACTAAGTGTGATATCTTATCTGTCAACTGCCTGACAGGATGCTCAATATGGCTACTTTTTAGCGTTTTGACAAGGTGTTCAATATGGCGGCGCATATCTTCAGCGGGCGATAGAAAGAGATGCAGAATGAGATAGCGTTAGTCAATTATAAATCAAGTGATCCAATCATTTTGGAATTTTGACGTCTATGCAGAAGATATCACACTTAGTTATCATTCACAATGGTCATAGGGTGCTTTCAGGGATAAAATTTTTTAAAACGTTGCAAACATATTTCCTTCAGTTAAGTGTTTTAAAAACGGCGAGTTGAGCAAACATCGAAATGTCCCTGAGTTTTAAGGAAAAGGGATTCTAAAATTATTTTTCACACTTCACTATAATATTAAGAGGAAAAATTGTATTCATAACCAACATTTTAAAATGTCAAAGAACTGTCAGACAGCCAAATAAACATGTTGAGGGAATGAAGCGAAACAAATTTTTTCTCAGTAATTGTGTGTTAAATCCCAACCGTTGAGTGAATAGAAAATACCCTGGGTGCGTTCAGTAAGTTATCACTGAACGATTGATCAACAGTTGCGTTCGCTGAAAGCTCTATTAGTTTAGCTATCATAGCGCAGTTAGGTATTTAAATACCTACTAACGAGAACTATGCCCCTATTACCGCATACAACTCAACTCTGTTACAGTTGAAATTTTGCAATTTGGTATTACACATTACAACTCAACCTGTCAAAAACAGTGTCGGTTGAAGTTGCTGGTCTAACAACTTTAGTGGCATTACCGTTTACAACGTAGTTGTCAAAGACATCAAAATCTGATAACGCGTGCATCTGAGCGAGCTTAGGCGGCAAATAAAGTTAGCGTAGGCATTTTCCAATTTAGGCAGAGTATTTGTTCGGCTTAAGAGTGACGAAGAGTCCAAATTGGTTGGCAGCATCGCCGAGGTGGATGCTGTTGTTGGTACTTGAGCGCACTTATAATATAAAACAAATAATTTTTAGAATGTTTTTGTATATGTATATGTTAAACTTAAGCTCTGCCTTTCAATTTAATCTATTCTGTGAACTTTTCTCTTTATGCTCAATTCTTTTAACTCGTCTATTTTTCCGTTCTTATTTTGTTTCTAGCTTTAATTTCAGTCATACTCATTTTTTTTCTCTGCTCTTTTTCTCTTTGTGCTTTTTATTTTGCAGTCACAAATATTTGCATCACTGCTGCGGTTTGTATGTGTATCATACTTTTTGCAGTCGTTCCTTCACCTTCTAATGGATTTAGACCCCTGTAGGAAATCTGCCTTCAGCATTAGTGATAGCAACAAGGCATTAATAGATATCTTGTGTAAGCAATCTGATGGACTTAATGTAGTACACTTCAACGCCCGCAGTTTAAATAATGATAAGCTGGACTGTGTTAGGGATGTATTTTCTGATTCTAATGTTGATCTTATTTGTGTCACGGAAACCTGGTTCACTAGTGATATTCCTGACGTTTGTTACAGCATCCCTAACTATAGTCTGACACGTGTCGACAGAAAAGGAAAGAGGGGGGAGGAGTTGCTATCTACTGTAAGTCCTACTTGAAAATTAGTGTCTTGGGAGCATCAAAAAATAGTGACACGGAGTTTATCATTGCCGAAATATCGGACAACGTGAAAAAAGTTTTGGTATCTTGCGTGTACAACCCCCATAGGTGTAATTTGTTAGATTCATATTTTGAGGAGTTATCCCAGTTTTTAATTGATTTTGAGCGTTTTGTAATTTGTGGGGACTTTAAGGTAAATCTTTTGTGCAATGGTGCTTACACTATGAAACTACTTGATTATGTTGCGGGCGCTGGTCTTACCGTTGTTAACAATATTGTACCAACAAGATATTCATATAACTCAACTCCGAGTCTGCTGGACATCATTATAACGGCAAGCCCTGACCACATTTTAAAATTTCAACAAATTAGCTTCATTTCCGATCATGATCTTATTTTTTGCACACTAGATGTTACGTTTAATTGTTCAGCTGACACCGTTACTTCTGTTTATCGTGATTTTAATTCTCTAAATGTGGATGAGTTGTTTTTGATCTTTCATATGTCGATTGGGCCTCATGTTGGTTTCTTGCTACCGTGGATGAGAAGCTTGATTTTTTAAATAACACCCTCTGCAATCTATTTGCTGTCCACGTACCGTTACGTGTAGTCCGATTTATAAAAAATGCTTGGTACAACAACAAATTAAGATCTGCTATTAAACTACGCAATAAGCTGTACACGAAGTGGAAAAAGACCAACACTGAAACTGCACAGGCCACTTACATCACTAGGCAAGCAAAGCAAATATACTGTCACCGAAAGTTAAATCCGGCACTACCATCTAAAGATTTATGGCGAAACTTAAAGAATCTCAACATCCATGGTAAACAGGCGATTGAGTGTCAGATTAATCCTAATACTCTTAACGATTATTTTAGTAGTTCGGGTATTGTTCAGGACAGATCTGAGTACCTAGAACACATATTTTCACCAGAGAGAGAATTTCAATTTTGCGCAGTAAGTGAAAAAGATGTTCTTGAATCCCTTATGAGAATCATCAAGTCCGATGCCATTGGGGAGGACGGAATATCCTTGAAGTTTGTGAAAATTGTACTGCCTTTCGTGCTAGGAACCCTTACACACATAATCAATCATTGCTTTACAACTTCGTGTTTCCCAGTGGAATGGAAAAAGGTTGTGATTGTTCCTGTCGCCAAAAAAAATGCAGCTACAACACCTTCTGATTACAGGCCAATCAGCGTTATTCCCGCATTCGCTAAAGTGTGTGAGTCCTTGATAGCAGCTCAAATTTCGTCTTACGTTCAAGAACATAATCTGCTCAATCCACTGCAATCTGGTTTTCGTCCCAAGCACAGTTGTTCTACAGCTATGTTGAAAATACTGGACGGCATATGAATTAATTTTGATAAAGTTGGCCTAACTCTTCTTTGCCTCCTGAATTTTTCAAAGGCTTTCGACTTAGTTAGTCACAGACTTCTTTGTGAAAAGCTCAAATGTTTTTTTGGGTTTTCAGTTACGTCAGTTAGCCTCATGGCCAGCTACCTTGCCGATAGGACTCAGAAAGTTGTATGCAAAGTCTCTGCATCTAGATCATGTATTGTATCTTCTGGTGTACCGCAAGGCTCTGTCCTTGGTCCTCTTCTGTTTACTCTTTTTATCAATGATGTGTTCGCTAGGTGTCAGTATGTTAATGCACATGCTTATGCTGATGACATTCAATTGTATTTATCTAGTCGTGTTGGTCTTGTTGATGATTTGTGTTACAAAATAAATAGCGACTTGTCTGCTATTGCGAAATGGGCTTGTGAAAACTGTCTGTGCTTGAATGCCAAAAAGTCATATGTTCTGCCTATAAGCAATAGTGTTGTGCATACTGAAGATATTCCAAAACTGTTCGTTGGTGAAAACGTGCTTTCGTTTACTAGCAAAATAAAAAATCTGGGTTTGTGATTAACTCAAAATTAAACTGTGTCGACCATGAAAATAAAGTTGTGAGTAATGTTTATTATGTTTTACGTAGATTGAGAATGTCTGCTTCGTTTACTTCCCCAGAGACTAGGAAAAAACTAGCTATGCAGCTGATCCTTCCACACATAACGTAATCAGAGCTCGTTTACAGTCAACTTGACTCTGCTTCGTCCCATAAAATTGATGTTACTGTTAACAACGTCACACGTTATGTTTACGGCCTACAAAAATATGATCATATATCTCCATGGAAGCGCAAAGTTCTCGGATACAGTATTTTTGAGTATATAGCTGCGCGAAATTGTATATACATGTACAAGCTCATTGAATTTCAAACACCTAAGTATCTTTTTGAGAAACTTAAATTTTCCAAGTCTAGTAGACATCGCAAATTGATCATTCCCAGATATTTCTATTTGTGCTCTTCGAGGCTATTCCTTATACATGCTGTAAGGCTCTGGAATTCTATCCCAAATTCTCTTAAGGGTGTGTTGTGTAGGAGCAACTGCAGAAAGGTGATACATGACTACTTCTGTTCAGTGAGCTTAATGTGATTGTGATAAAACTTTATACTCTTCCTTGTATTTCCACCTTTTTTTCTTTTACCAACAAAACTTTTTATTCGTTAAATTTATAATTATTGTTAGTATTTGTCTTATAAGAATTTAGGCTTAATTGTTAATTATTTTGCAATGTATAATCGTTGATGTGCTATAAAAGACTCTGTCTTACAGTCACAACCACTTTTTTTAAATAAATTGAATTGAATTGAATTTAATTGAATTACTACCAGTTATCTCATACAATTTTGCAGTTGTTTGGAAAAAAGGTAACGTTTTACAAGACGGTTCACCACCTAATTTTTAACAAAAATTTTGTAAGTTGGTACCAAAAGGACCTAGTTGGTACCAAAAGGACCTCCGTTTTTAGAATCCGAAAGCAAAAATTAAAAATTTCATTTCTGTCATATCATTTCGGTTTAAATTTTCATGTGAATGTTGTATTTTGCCAGATTTTTTGTACACACCAATTCAGAAAGGTGTTGGACCCACCCAGGGTTATATTTACAAATCGCGGCCGAAGGCCGCCAACCAGTGTTGCCAGGAAAACAATTCCTCTGGGCTAGAATCTAGAAAAAGGGCAAGAAAAAGCTAAATTTCTTCAAGAAAATTCAAAACGCCCTGCAAAAAGAGCTAAAAGTAAATATGTATTTTTCAATGTAAGTTTTCACATTTATTTGAAATCAAACTTAAGCAAAGGTACAAGCATAAGGTACAAGAGAGTTACATAAATAATACTGTACTTATAGTTCATTTTATATTTTTTACTAAACAAAATAATTTTTTTTACGTTTTGTCTTGCCATTTGGCGGTAAGTTATCGTTAAAAAACAAGCAGTATATTTCACGCTGCTACGATGACGACACTGCTATAGGTTCGCCAAAAATACGACTTACCAAAATGTTGGCCGATGAAATTAATTAAAATTTTTTTATTCAATTTTCAACGTCCTACGGGTGTACGAATCACCATTAAAATACACGTGTGCGATATTCAAGTTTATGTTGGGACGATATATGTATGAAGGGCCTTAGACTTCAAAATCTATGATTTCGTCATCAGAAGATGAATTATTATTATTGCTTAACTCATAGATATTTTTTGTGTTCAGATATTTTTCCAATGCATTTATATTGTGCGGCAAGCGTTGCCTTAATTCCTCTATTAATTTAATTATGAAGTCGCGACTTATACTACGTATCTTTCTTTCAATAAATTCGTCTATACATTTATCTTCTTTTTTAATTCATATATATTTTTCAAAGGTATAATGAATGGCGGCCACCGTGGTGTGATGGTAGCGTGCTCCGCCTATCACACCGTATGCCCTGGGTTCAACTCCCGGGCAAAGCAACATCAAAAATTTTAGAAATAAGGTTTTTCAATTAGAAGAAAATTTTTCTAAGCGGGGTCGCCCCTCGGCAGTGTTTGGCAAGCGCTCCGGGTGTATTTCTGCCATGAAAAGCTTTAGTGAAAACTCATCTGCCTTGCAGATGCCGTTCGGAGTCGGCATAAAACGTGTAGGTCCCGTCCGGCCAATTTGTAGGGAAAATCAAGAGGAGCACGACGCAAATTGGAAGATAAGCTCGGCCTTAGATCTCTTCGGAGGTTATCGCGCCTTACATTTATTTTTTTTTTATTTTTTTATAATGAAAATAAGGTACGGGGGACAAAAATTAATCTGAAGTTAAGGGGTTGAAACTCTTAGAAGGTGACACTATACTGTTGCACAAGCTAGAAAGACCCCTCTAAAGGGGCTTAGAATATACCCGCGGTAGGTATTTCTGTCGTAAGAGGCGACTAAAATACCAAATTGATTCAAGAGGTTGTGTAGCGCAACCCTCTCAAGGGGTGGCCAGCGTAATACATAGCTTCTACAACCCAATTGTCAACCTCGCATACCCGTGGCGAATCCTGTTTTATTGACAGCCGAAGCTCTGGCGACACTAAGTTCCTCATGGAACTAGGGGGTGGGGAGGGCAGCATGGGCTACAAAGTTTAATGTGGTCATATTAATTGTTCCAGAGATGGTCGGGTTAGTGTAGCATTTTCAGGTCAAATGAAACTTTTTTCAAGTCAAATGAAACTTTTATCATTTTAAATTAAACTTTTTTCATTTTAAATGAAATTTTTTCATTTTAAATGAAAATTTTTTCAAGTCAAATGAAACCATACTACTAAAGTAATTGTCAATATATTTATATCGTACTTTATAACGCTATTTATCAAATTTTTCTTTAAGACAACTGTTTGAAGTCAGGAGACTATTTTGTCTTGACTGTATAAATTTCTTTATTCAACTGAACTTAAAAAATATAGCGAACAAAGTTAGTGTGAAAATATTTGATACTATGGACCTAATTGTTTTATGTATGCTGAAAATATGTATTCTTTATGCTAGTTGGAATTCAATAACATGAGCTTAGGTAACTAACAGTATTTCAAAATTCTTATAAAGAGAGAGAATGTATATACCTATTGTAACAAATGTAAAAACTTAATTATATACATATGAATCTAAGTAAGTCAGCATATTAGGGGGGAACTTATACACTCTTTACAAAACATCCTCACCCGCTGAAAGCCAGTCTTTCAAGAGAGTTTTCCATAGGTAAAAGGCATAACTTGCTGATAGCTCTTTTTGTAACGCCAGTGCTTGTTTTCAATACTGCCAGCCGAGCAACGCCATCTGATCCAGGAGTCGTTTGAATTACCCGCGCGAGTGGCCATCGAAGTGGTGGTTGATTTTCATTCTTTATTAAGACGAGAGCTCCGATAGGAATTGGATTCTTTTCAGACCGCCACTTAGACCGCTGTTGAAGCTGCGTCAGATACTCCGTCGACCACTTCTTCCAAAAAATTTGTTTCATTCTAGATATACGCTGCCAAAGACCAAGACGGTAATTGTTTAGATCGGTTATAGATCTGGATCAGGAATCGCAGTTAAAGGACCACCTAATAAAAAGTGGGCTGGTGTAAGAACATCGAGGTCATCTATATGCTCTCTAATTGGAGTTAATGGTCTTGAATTAAGAATTGCTGAGATTTGACAAATTAAAATACGCAATTGGTCATAAATTAGAATTGACGAACCTACTACTCTGTTAAAATGATATTTTGCTGATTTTATGACGGCTTCCCATAAGCCACCGAAATGAGGTGACCTAGGTGGAATGAATTTCCAGTCGATCCCATTTTCCAAGCACTGTTGCAACAACATTTTCTGGCGATCGCTGTTGAGAAATAGCCGCTTCAGTTCAGCGAGTTCATTATTTGTTCCAACAAAGTTTGTGGCGTTATCTGACCAGATGGTTTTAGGTTTTCCACGTAGACTCACAAATCGTTGTAAAGCAGCCAGAAATGCAGACGTAGATCAATTCTTGACGAGTTCCATGTGGATCGCTTTTGTAACAAAGCAAATAAATAAGCATATGTAACACTCAGTGGGCGGCCTATTTCGAACTTCAGCGTTATAATAAAATGGGCCACAAAAATCAACCCCAGTGGTAAGAAATGCGCGAGCTGGCTGAACCCTTTCTTTTGGAAAGTTAGCCATAATATGCTCCATAAGCCTTGGCCTGCAGCGAAAACACACAATGCATTTGTTGACAACGTATGATACCGTTTTGCGACCACCTATGGGCCAGTAGTGTAAACAGATTGAAGCTAGAAGAGCTTGTGGTCCAGCATGAAATAGCTTTTTATGAAAATAAATTATTATGGAAATGGTAAGCGGATTCCTCTTTGGAAGCAAAATGGGGTGACTGGAGTTGAAGTCCAAACCCGCGTTTTTTAGCTGCCCGCCGACACGAAGTAATCCAAAATCATCTAAGAATGGTGATAGCGAAACCAGTGAGCTGGATGAGGTGATCGGCTGTTTTCTTTCGAGAGCAGTATATTCGGTGCAAAAGTGAACTCTTTTAATCAATCGTAGAAGATAGAACGTCCCCTTCTGAATATGTAAGGGTTACAACACATTAGAGTGAGCTTTGCATACAAATTTGTATACATAGCCATAAATTCGTTGCATTGAGTTGAATGAATTTATGTACTTTCAGTCAATAGATGAGTCGAAAAATACATGCGATGACAGTAGTGCACTTTTACGCATCTCAGGCAGATCGTTTACTGGCAGACATAATACTGGCCGCGTAGCTGATGGTTGGGCTAAAAACGACGATGATTTCAGAAGTTCAGTAGAAGTAGCCCCTCTAGATAATATATCGGCTGGGTTGAGGGCTAATGGAACGTAACGCCATTCCATTCCTTTTGTAAGCTGTTGAATACTGCTTACTCGATTAGCAACAAAAACATTAAAACGCAAAGATTCCTCTTTCAGCCATGCCAGAACGATACTGGAATCAGAGCAGCAATAAAATTTACAGTCGAAAACGCCGAGTGCGGCAGCACAAAGTTCCAATTTCGGTATGGTGAGTGTCTTGAGCGGCGCTACTCGAGATTTGGAGCATAGAACCTGAACATCGTGGTTACTGATTGAACGTACATACACACATACTCCATATGCTGAGATGCTAGCATCGCAAAATGCATGTACTTCGGTTTTAGCGCCTTGCATGGAAATGAAATGAGGAAAACAAGACCCTTTTACCGACTCGAGTTCATTATGTAGCTGCTGCCAAGCAGTATGAAGAGAAAATGGCAAGCTCTCGTCCCAATTGACTTTATCCATCTAGAGGCGCTACAAATTATTGGTCCTATCAAGCCAAGTGGATCGTAGAAGCGCGCTATAATGGAGAGCACAACACGTTTAGTAATTTTTGGAGGTAGTTTTTCTAATGAGAACGAAAATAGAAACGTGTCTATTTGCGGATTCCATAAAAGTCCAAGCGTTTTTGTAATGTTACTTCCGTCATCAAATTTTAAAAAACTTTCTTTATTTTCGGTGGCAATTTGTGAGAGCACATCGTTTTGACTTGAGCACCATTTTCGAATTTGAAAGTTGCCTTTCGCTAACAACTGAGTAGTTTGCATAACAATATCTCTTGCGTCGTCAACGGTCTTCGCACCAGTAATTAAATCGTCGACATAAAAATCTGGTAGAACAATTGGAGAAACAAGAGGAAATGATTTTTTCTCATCAAAAGCAAGCTGATGCATTGCACGAATAGCAAGAAATGACGACGGCTTCGTGCCATAAGTGACAGTCTCGAGTTTAAATGTTTTAATTTCGCTATTTGGATCATGTCTCCATAGTATACACTGCAAATAGTCATCAGGGGATGTAACCCGGACGCACCTATACATTTTACATATGTCACCAGTTACAGCTACTGGATAAGTACGAAACCGAATGAGAATATCAGCCAACTTGGGTTGAATCGTTGGCCCAGCCATTAAGTGAGTATACAGATGTGCTAGTTGCCGAGCCGTCAAACACAACGCGAAGTTTTGTTGTTGTACTGTCACTCTTGAAGACACAGTGATGAGGGAAATAATAAACCTTTGTATTTTTGGGTGGGTGCTCAACAAATGACATGTGCCTTAGTTGTTCGTACTCTTTGATGAATGCGGAATATTGAGCTTTCACTGGAGTATTATGCTGAAGTTGGCGCTCT
Organism: Eurosta solidaginis; assembly: GCF_040869045.1. NCBI lineage: Eukaryota > Metazoa > Arthropoda > Insecta > Diptera > Tephritidae > Eurosta > Eurosta solidaginis. The sequence continues at coordinate 216,413,132 of NC_090319.1, read as the reverse complement.
AAGATAGAAACCGCCTGAGAGCTTGCTCATATGAGTCGCCGAGTAAACCAAGGCTATGCTTTAATGGCAATCGAACAGAGTACTCTCCAGTATCCACGCGACGATAGCTGTTCATAAGGTGCTCTTCGCATTCAATCTCTTCCTTAGTTGAGTTTGCTGAGGGTTCGAAGCAGTTCTCGATTTCCCAAAATGACCTAACGTCAACGACTGTTGTTGTTCTTCGCTACTGATTAACACTAACGATGATCAAATTGGCGATTTTTGCTGGCCGCCTGAAACAACCCAGCCTAAACGGGTTTATGGCAAAATGTATGGCATATTTTTCAACCGAATTTGCCCAACACATAGTAAATCAAAGAATATCCCAGCCCCAAGTAACATGTCGATACGTTGAGATTTGAAAAACAAAGAATCAGCAAGTTTTATATTTGCATGGATGTTCCAGTCGGATGTAGCAAACGAATAGTTGGGTTGACTGTCAGTAATGGTAGGAGTAACCTCAACTGTTATACTCGCTGAAAAGTCATTATGTAGGGACTTGAAGGTTATGTTAGCACAGTGGCTAATTTTCAGGCCTGATTCGCCAATGCCTGAAACAGAGTACGAAATTTTCGACATTTTCAAATCCACCTGATTAGCGAATCGGGTTGTTACAAAGTTTAACTGCGAAGCAGAGTCCAATATAACGCGACATGGAATGAAAGAACCAGTTCTGGTTTTCACCAATATGACAGCAGTGGCGATTAGTACATTTTCGGTTAGAGATGGGCCTACAGAAATATTGTTGGAATTAGCCAATATTGTTGTAGCTTGTGCTGCTCGAGGACTTGAGTCAGGTTTCTGATCACTCGTACAGCCAGTGGTGGACTAATGGGCCGGAATAAAATGCAAAAGAGTGTGGTGTTGAGCTGTGCACCGTCGACAATTGAAATATTTACATTGTTGAGCGTGATGCCCGTACCTTAAACAATTCAAACAAAGGCTCGCCTTTTTGGCCTCTTTCCAACGTGTTGCTGGACTAAGTTTAATAAACGATGGACACATATAAATCGAATGGTCATCCCTTTTGAAGAATGTGCATCCTTTGTGAGTAGGTTTTGAAACTACAAGAGCTTTTTTCTGATACTGTATTTTGCTCACCTGAACGTTTGGCGTTTTCTGTACCGAAGCGAAATTAATGCTCTCCAACGTTTGACACCTCTTCTCGAGAAACGCTTCCATACTCTCCCATGTAGGTATGCTGTTGCATGAGGCTGATTCTTCCCACTTTCTTTGTGTGGATGGATCTAACCTTTGAGCAATAATAAACATGAGTAGACAGTCGGCTATTTGTATCTGACTTCCTAGGGTCTGAAGTGCCCTTATGTGAGACGTGAATTAGTCAACAAGCACACGAAGACTACCTACAGTGTTGGCTTCTGCACCTTTAAGCTCAAACAATTCGCGAATGTGAGCCTGAAAAATAAGGCGTTTATTATCAAATCGGCATTTAAGTAAACTCATAGCCTTTTCGTAGTTGCTATCGCGTATTTCCAGTGAACGAATGACATCTAAGGCGCTGCCTTGTAAGCAGGTCCGCAGGTGCTGAAATTTTTCTATTTTCGTAAGTTCCGGTTCATAATCGACCACAGTTTCAAACATCGAAATGAAATTTGGCCACTCCGTGAATGCACCAGCGAATTTTGGCAGCTGAAGGTCGGGCAGCCGTGATTTATTTTGCTTTAGCACGACTACTGATGGGGAATCGTTCGGAGAAAATACGGATGTTGATGAATGAGCGTGTGGCTCCATGCGATGCGATTTTAATTCACGGCTGATTGCCGTTTTTATGGAGACATATATGGCAAAAAAATCAGTACGGCTGCTACGATCCAGCTCATCAGGTTTTTCTTCTTCCAAGCTAGTCTGAGCAGCCTCAAAGTTGTTTATTATGTGATCCAGAAGCTCGATTCGTGTCGAAAGTTCTGCATGAACCATAGCCTGAAGCGCTTCCGATGTACTTTGGCGCTGAATAGTCAAGATTTGTCGAAGGATAGCGTCACATTTTCTTTTAAAAAAAGAATTAAGTTGTTGTGGTGCATCACCCAATGTTGCATCTTGATTGTTATCCATTTCGAGAAAATAATTAGTAAAAAATAATTTTAAAACGATACGAATAAAAAAAATGTCGATGTAGAAAGCACGCACGTTGCGTTACACAAGTACTTGTTGTTTAAAGTGTCACCGAATGTGATCACGTCGGGGTCACCAATATTTGAAGTCAGGAGACTATTTTGTTTTGACTCTATATATTTCTGTATTCAACTGAACTTAAAAAATATAGCGAACAAAGTTAGTGTGAAAATATTTGATACTATGGACCTAACTGTTTTATGTATGCTGAAAATATGTATTCTTTATGCTAGTTGGAATTCAATAACATGAGCTTAGGTAACTAACAGTATTTCAAAATTCTTATAAAGAGAGAGAATGTATATACCTATTGTAAAAAATGTAAAAACTTAACTATATACATATGAATGTAAGTAAGTCAGCATATCAGGGTGGAACTTATACACTCTTCACAAAACAACAACTCTTTCTAATTAGCCACATTGAAGGCAAAATTTTTGCTTAAATTTTCTTTTGTGAATTTAAGCTGCAGATAAGGTCGGCTTAGTTTAACCTTGCCTTTTGATCGATTCAATTTTTTAATAGATAAAGTAGCAGGGTTATACGTTAGGCAACTTATATACTACAGTTTAACCACCCACTGAAAATAAGCACCTATATTTTTTACTTGTATCTACTGCTGTTATATATAAAGCACCTTCTTCTACATATACTTCGTTAATATTGTAGGAATAAAGCAACGTAGAGAATAAATAGAAGGAACCAAAGAGCATGATGTGAGCGTATTTCCCATTCACTGTCTGACACCAACTAACACATCGGTTGGATCCTCTGTATTATGCTTTTCTCTTTGACCAACGTCTTACCAAACAATATAGAACGATAGCAAGGTATTGAGAGAAACATTACTTTTACCAACTATATAGTAGAGCATGTAGACTGTGGAGAGATCTTTTTTAACTATGCTGAAAAACATAACCGCAAAAAGTGATCTTTTCTACTCTATGGCGCAATTACATTGCACTTCACTCGTTAGGGCCTTTGAAAACATATATATTTGTTTTTATTCCATTATTTTTCATTGTATATTGTATTTAAATTTAATACCTAGGATATATATATTAGAAAGGGTCGATTCATTAACCGATATCGCGCCATCGATTTTTCGATAGGATATGGGGTAAGGAAAAAAATTTTCACTGCGCATACCCAAAAAAATAATTTTCCATCCTGCGAAATTTCTTTTTTTTTTTACTTTTTTTGACTTTGATTTTTAAGGGTTTTTTCATGACCTACTAAAAAAAATTCACACTTATACCCTGTCCGACCCAAAAGCGTCCGCTAAAAACGTTGGTATACATGAAAATTATGCAATCAAATGAAAATTTTATAGTGTTCATAGTGTTTAATGTGACAAAGTGTACCACAAATCGATGGTATCGATTTTCTATGTAATTAATGGTGTCATTTTTGTAAATTTTATTTATTTTTCATTTGTAATTTTGTCAACCGCCACAAAAAAAATATTACGCCCCTGATGATGCCAAGGAAATTTGGCGAAACGTTGGGCCGTAAGGTGGAATAAACTATGTTTTTATTCGCACAACAACGAAATAGATCAGAATAGTTTAAAGCAAACTTAATCTCCGAAAACTTTTTTAGTAGGTCATGAAAAACCCCTTAAAAATCATAGTCGAAAAAAGTAAAAAAGAAATGAAATTTCGCAGGCTCGAAAATTATTTTTTTGGGTATGCGTAGCGAAACTTTTTTCCTGACCCCAAATCCTATCGAAAAATCGATGGCGCGATATCGGTTAGTAAATCGACCCATCCTAATATATATATTCTAAGTATTACATTTAAATACAATATACAATGAAAAATAATGGAACAAAAACAAATATATATGTTTTCAAAGGCCCAAAAGAGTGAAGTGCAATGTAGCTGCGCCATAGAGTAGAAAAGATCACTTTTTACGGTTATGTTTTTCAGCATAGTTAAAAAAGATCTCTCCACAGTCCACATGCTCTACTATATAGTTGGTAAAACTAATGTTTCTCTCAATACCTTGCTATCGTTCTATATTGTTTGGTAAGACGTTTGTCACAGAGAAAAGCATAATACAGAGGATTCAACCGATGTGATATTTGGTGTCAGACAGTGAATAAGAAATACGCTCACATCATGCTCTTTGGTTCCTTCTATTTGTTCTCTACGTTGCTTTATTCCTACGTTATTAACGAAGTATATGTAGAAGAAAAATGTGCTTTATATACAAGAGGAGTAGATACAAGTAAAAAATATCGGTGCTTATTTTCAGTGGGTGGTTAAAATGTAGTACATAAGGTGCCTAGCGTACAACCCTGCTACTTTATCTATTAAAAAATTGAAACGATCAAAAGCAAGGCTAAACTAAGCCGACCTTAACTGCAGCTTAAATTCACAAAGAAAATTTAATCAAAATTTTGCCTTCAATGTGGCTAATTAGAAATAGGTGTCTTAGAGAAAAATTTGATAAATAGCGTTATAAAGTACGATATAAATATATTGACAATTACCTTAGTAGTATGGTTTCATTTGACTTGAAAAAATTTCATTTGAAATGAAAAAAGTTTCATTTAAAATGAAAAAAGTTTCATTTAAAATGAAAAAAGGTTCATTTGAAATGAAAAATGTATCATTTGACTTGAAAAAAGTTTTTGTAATTGATATTAGAGAAAAATTGTAAGTTTACAAACGGCGACGGTTACTAGGACATATTTCTGAATTTCACTTCTTCATCAGCTAGCTTTTCGGGAGCTGAGCGTTGAACTCGAATCTCCAACATTCATATCAGTGCAAGCCTTTAGCTGCTAAGCCATATGAATGTCCCGTTGTTCGCTGTACAATTGGTCTCTAAGAGTTGCCTTTTTGTTTATATTCCTTTTGATCACCATGTAGGCACAAACACTCTGTATGTAGTTTATTCCTAATGGTGTGGATATGATTTTTAGGCGCGCTTTTGAAAGCTTAGTAACATTTGTTCGGATTTTTACAGTATTTGTTTTTAATACTTCCGCTGTTACTATTATGTCAATAGCAAATCGAACTATGAGCAGAACTTGTTCGCATATATCGGTCCCTGGCCCGAAGTGTCGCGAGTACGAATATAGGCAAAGGGCTACCTATATACGAAATTTCAGGCAAATCGAAAGAATCCCCGCTCCACATTCCGGAAAAAAGTTTCGTAAATACTAATCTAGGCAAAGGTGTACTTATTTACTAAATTTCAGGCAAATCGACCCGTGAATAGAAATCGTTCGACTGGGTCGGTCTCTGGTCCACTTCTTGGGAAGAATTTTTCTCTCCGAAAGAATCATCCCTGGACTTCAAGCAATATTCTAAAAAAGAAATAAATCGGGCCAACCGATCTCGAGTTTTCCGCTTAGCAGCCATTCATTTTTATATTATGGACTAACAGACCCGGCAGACTTTGTTCTACACTAACTTTGATCTATCTGCATAACTTTTAGGCAGTTTTTATTCTTACTCTCCTTGTCGCAATCTCCCCATTTTCTCTATCCTTTTATTCACTAATCTTTCTGCCTTTCTCTCCTTCTGGGTCTCTTTCTCCTCCACCGCTTTTCCCACCCTTCTTTTCTCTCTACCTCCCTCTCCTTACTCCTCCGCTCCATCTATCTTTATCTGTATATCTTTATCTAACTCGATTTGTTTCTCTGTTTCTTTTCTTTCTTTCCTTTCCTTTCCTCTTCTTTATTTCCCTTTCTTTTCTTTCCTTTCAGTAAGCTCACGGAACACCTTTGCAACTATTTTGATAAATGTACACGATAATTTAAACTTTATTTACGAAAATTATTGATCACTTGTAATCATTTCGTTCGGGCTATTTACTTCTGTTTAAAAAAAAGAAAAACAATTTTGTAGTGACAAAATTAATTCGCTTTTAGCACAGCTTACACAAATTACGAACAACTTTCTATAAGAAAATTCGTGAAAAAACACATTTAGGGCTGCCATGAAAAAATATAAAAAATTTATAAAAATTAATACTCAGTCATTTTCTTTACAATCAGCATACAACTTAGCATAAAAAATATATTGGAGAATTAAGTCTCCTTAGTGCACAGACATTAGCATATACATACAAATATACTAAAAAATAGAACTTTTGTTGATAATTTGTAACGAAATAGTATTTTTCAATAGATGCATGCATCTTAACAAATTTATGTTGCATTAACTTGGCAACATGTACATACATATGTCAATGAAAATACATGCATAAATCCATACATACCTATAAACCTACGCCCGAAGTTAAATAACGTAGCAAATGGTATGCATGTTCGCATGTGTCGCAGCATGCCTCACTCAAAAGCAATTTGTGCGCACAGTTGACAGCGAACAACCACACGCACTGCATGTTTTGGTAAAAATGTAACTTTTGTTTAAACAATTTTGCTGAAATAAGAAAGGAATCAAGTATTTTTTTATGCAGAATTACGTAGATACAAGCCCCCCAGATACTCATCCGCAACTTTATGACATTGCTTCACATTGTCAATATTCTCACTTATATCAGCAGTATGTTTCCATATTTCTTAGTTGTGACAATATGGCACTCCTAAAATCCAGTCATTCAGTGCCGTTGAGTAAAATTTTCCATTTCCTCTCAGAAAGAGAAATAAACCCTCCCACAAAAGGAAAAACAGACCGCAGGTGTTATTTTCCTGCACGTTACTTCATATTTCAGAAAGGCATTAATGTAGTATTTTTTTATGATAATGAAAAAGTCAATGCTGTCAATTGCGACTCTATTTTGGTATTTTCACATAGCCTGTATGGTTTATTGTATCATGGTTCATGACATATCACTTTGACATATTTTGTACAGGTATGAAAATATATTTGTACAAAATAAACAAGTAAATAAAATTAACAAGTACATTGTATTTTAAACTTTTTTAATAGTACGTACAACCTAAAAGAAGTACAGATGAAATATGTATATTTGATGATTGCAATCATAGTATTTGATTGTCTCTCTAAATTCATTGCAATCAAGTGAAATGCAAACGAAGTAGTTTTAATCAATTTGATTGCAAACGTAGTGCTTACAATCACATTCATTGTAGATTGTACCTTTTGTAATTATAAAAAAAAAATAAATCTCTTAAGGGGAACTAAATGCCTAGAGAAAGGTATATGGATGTCCACAGTGAAATGCAACACTAATTAAAAAAAAATACCTTTTAATGCAGATTCTCGGTGATTTGCTTGGTGCTGTCTTTCCTCTGTTGTCAAATTATTTTTATTTGGATATTATTATTTTTTTTTTGAATGAACTTTATGTTGATTTTCATCACAGATATTTATAATTTTATTTGAAATTTAAAATATTTCCCTATTAGTTTTTCAATACAGAAAAAAAATGTTTAGAAAAGGCTGAAACAAAAAGCCACATTGTTGCATGGAAAGAGTCGCCATGTGTAAATATGATACGCAACTCCGAAAGAGAGGTTGCCGATAATTAGCAACAAAACGTTTTGTGTATAAAGTGCGAATGAACAACTTACGTGGTGGCCAATGCGCACCCACGAAATCGTTTAAATATGTAAAGAAAAATTCGAGAAAAATAAGAACACAAAAATTTTGGATTAATATTTAGGATAACAAATAGATTTATTTAAATGTATTGCAAACAAAGTGTTAAGTAAAATTATAACAAATGTTGTGCAAATTAATTTGGATACTTCGGAATATTTAAAGAAATAATTTTGGAATATTACTTACCTCACGTGGACGTATGTTGGCAGGATGCTTTCACTTAGATGGCTTGATCAAAAAGGGGTCTACCACGTTATCGCCAAAATCAAAATCTCCAAACTCATAATCCCTAAACTCATAATCCCCAACACAAAATCCTCATTTGATGTGTGAAATAAATTCAAATTAGGTTTAAAATCGCCGCCACCAAAAAAGGCTAATAATCCATTCCAACTTTCTACATAGGCGGCCTTCGGCCGCGCTTATAAAAAATAACCCTGGGCTACGCCATGCCAAGTCCGGGTGTGTGGTATAACCGTGGCTATCACCACGGTGATGTCCTTCTGCGTAGTACACGCTTCTGTTAGCTTGCTCGAATTAGAGCGACTAGCAGTCCTATATATGGATAAGTAAAAATATGTATTGCCAAAACGTGAATATATAGTTATACATACATAAATATTAATGAAAGAGGAAAGAGATATTGCTATTTTTTACACTGTCATGATGTTTATCATAGCACTGCGATTTTGTGTTTGGGGATTTTGAATTCGGGGACTATGTGTTTGGGTATTTTTTTTTTTTCTTTGGGGATTTTGTGTTTGGGTATTTTTTTTTGGGGGATTTCGTGGCACTCCCATCAAAAGGAAGGTCGGCGCTTGACAGAGAAAAGCACAACCACTTTCTTTGAGTTTCCCCGCCGAAAGTTGCTATATAGTTGGTCCATAGCAGTAAAGTAAAAAAGTTTATAGTATATGGGCAGAAACAATTGCAGCTTATACATGTGAATATGTGTGTGTATTTGTGAACACACATTTATGAATGTGTTGGTTAATTAAGTAAATTACTACGAGGGAGAGCAGATATTCTTAGGCCTGTAGAATAAACATACCGGCCCCTTGCCTTAAGCAGCAAAAAAAATTTAAATCAGATGATTTAGAGAGCATACAAGCCATCGTACGTCCAGGTAAGCTATACGTCGATGTACAGATGTGGACTGCGAGCACTGCATGTCGTAGGATGGACTTCGTGCGTCGTTCTCCTGTGAAGAAAGGAATAATTTATTAATTAAACGTACGTGGTTTTTGATTCCGTGCAATAATTACTTATTTGTATGAAAACCTCTTTTTTTCGCAGGCTCCTGGGACCAACAGCCCGAATACGGTCGGTTGGGTCAGGAGCCCGCCAACTGTTGTTGCCGCTCACCATCATTTCGGCGTATATATCAGCGCCGAGTGTAAGGCGAATTGGCTATGAGCGGTAGAAATGTGGGTCGGCCAGCCGCATGAACTGGAATGGAACGGCAATCTTTGGATCCACATTTGATGGCGGACTCAACCGATAGTGGCTTGCAACAATTTTGGCTTGAGTGGTCAAGTGTGTATATGACCCGAATTTCCTGCGGAGGATTATTGTGCATTGCCCTGATTCTTGACGCTCTAACTGTAGGTCGCGCACCAGCTCTGCATCGACGATTATGCTTGTGGCGCAGGGATCGACTATAGCTCGAACCAAATGCAAGTGGCCCCGCGATTCGATACGTACGACGGCAGCGCTTCCCTTAGATGATGCTGCCAATTATCATTTTCGTGTCGTTCTGTCTTGAACTTTTCCGCTTTCCGTTCATGCTTTAGCAGCGGCCGAAAACTACGCTTCCCCAGATTGCTGTTTGAGGGGATTTGTTCGGCTCTAGCCGTTTCTTCTTCCAGCTCTTCCTCCTCTACTTGTTGGGCCCAAGACTTAGTTGGTCCCGATAAGTGGATCGACAACTCGTCGTCCGATTGGTTGTCGTCGCCGATGACAATGGTTTCTGCGCATGCAGTACATTGGTCCTCGAATCGTAGTTTGATGCTTCTCGTTACACCTTTTGCATCGACATTTGCTTTTACATCCATCCAACCTTTCCTCGAGCGACTTGTTTCTGTACTCAGCGCAGAACCTCATACTGTGATTCCTACCGCAGAGCTGGCAAGCGAAGTCGAAGCGCTTGGCGCTTCCCTCTGACTTGGCCAATAGAGTTTAGAAACGGGTCATGATCTGCAATGAATATCGGTAACATTGATCATGACCACATAAATTGGGTGGGTTTTGTTTGGGTGGCGCAAGATGACGGAAAAGAAAAAAGGGAGAAATCTTAAGTGATTTCAGTAACCGTAGATGTAAATGGTGCCTTAGGGCGGCGCAAGCTAGAACTTTACGCCCAACTTCAGCCCTGAATTTAACGTCAAAGCACAATTTGTGAACCTTTTAAAAACGAAACAAAATACGACTTTTGTCAAAGTTATTAAAAGGTGGAAGTTGCCTAACTTTTTGTTATGTTTTGAATTTGAGGCATTCATTCTGATAATTTTAATGAAATTCGTACGCCTTAACTTTGTCGTCAAAGTTGAAGTCGTACGCAATGCTAAATTCTACCTGACGCCGACTTTTAGAATTAGTTTATTTAGAATTTTATTTTTGTAATTTTGGTCGGCAGGTGCCGCCGAATTAGTTCTAAAATTTATTTTAGATTTGTGGTGAACTTTATTTTTACAGCAAGTGGCCTTCCACCACAAAATACTAGTTTGAAACTTAGCAGAAAACCTATTACAATAATTCGTTTTAACTAATCAACGGCATTACCAACGAGTACTGAGTTCGTGAAATTTGGGTACTATGTAATGATTAATATAACTGAAGTATTGTCGTGCGTAATGTGTTTAGTGTATGAAACTTTTAACGTCGATAATGCAGTGCACTGACAGTCAGAAATGAAGTGTAGAAATTTTACTTTTGCTACGCTTTTTCATATCCTGGATGGCAACGCCGTGGTGAGTATGTTTTTTATTAAATATTGTGTTTTTCTTTTTAGGCATACAGTTACGGTTTAGTTAAATTTTTGTATTAAAATACTGAAGGAAAAAATGAATTACGCCTAAAAAGTATTTAGCTTAAAACAGACGAAAAAGTAATCAAACGACCAGCCTTAATTTTGATGTACTTTATGGCCCAATAGGGTTTGTTTCACGACACTTTAAAACATTTTAACGTAAATACTGAATTGTAAAACATGGATAATTACACGCTAACGGAGAGTGGGGACAAATCACAGATACCACCTTTGCATCAAGAACGCGTTCTTGCCTTCATAAATCATTTTATAATGAATTCGTGCACTTTTCTTTTGACTTGCAATGAAATGTGAAACAAAATTTATAGATTTGGAAAGAAAGATGCACAAGGTGGAGGCAACACTTACAATTTGCCAGCTGCGAATGCTTTGATGAAATTCATATTTGTTTCGCAACCGCTGGAGGAAATTCTAAATGCATTAATTTCAAAAATTCCTTGAAAAGTTGTAAATTTCATTAAAAGTACTACACAGAGATTCAGCAAACTTAAGACAAGGGAAAGCGTAACTCCTCCTACGGCTGTGAATCAATACAACCACAAAACAAGTTTGCTAATTGTAGATGCGAGAGGCGTCGACAAATATGGCACGCTCAGCAAAAGATGCGCTCGCTGTGTTGCGGGGCATACAAATTGTAGCAGAAGCATTATATTGCGAACAAAGTACACAGTGCAAACACCTATGGAGTCACTCAAGTTTACGTGAAATTTTACAGAGTAATCTTCAACAGAGCGCAACTCATATGCAACAAATTGCCGCACAACCTACGGAAGAATTGAAAAAATTGCAACAAATATTGCAGGAAAGTCGCAAACGTAGTTTTGTTGTTTTAGAGGGTTTACGTCAATTGGCCAAAGCAAAGTCGCACAACGAAATTCGTGTGAGTCAGGCAGCAATGAGTGACGCGATGAATAGTCATGGTACAAGTGGCCGCAGCCCACAACAATTTGTCAGTGACGTAAAAGCAAGTAGTGGAAGCGCTAATGCAGCTGATGGTACTGGTGTGGCTTTTGGAACAAGTAAATCTAAAACAAGTAATCAAATCGATGCACCGAAACTTGAAATATCATTAATTACATTGAATGAATTGGAGGAAATATTGTCGAATCGATCCGGGTTTAGGTGCTGGTATTATAAATGAGTTAACTAAAGGTGCGCTAGGTATGGGCGGTTCGAAAAATGTGAAAGAAGCACTTCTTAGTCCAGCTAATGCCGAACATATTGTTGATACACTTTGTAAAGTGCGCGGCGCAGCGTTAAAGATTGGTCAAATTTTAAGTATACAAGATGAAATGTTGTATCACCACAACTTGAACGTGTACGTCAAGCCGCGGATTATATGCCCTATTGGCAAGTGGAACGTGTTACGATTACACAATTGAGTGCCGATTGGCGTAATCTTTTGAAAACTCTCGATGAGAAACCATTTGCGGCAGCATCGATTGGTCAGGTACATCGCGCTACATTGAAAACTGGAATAGAATTGGCTATAAAAATTCAATATCCTGGTGTGGCACAAAGTATTGAAAGTGATATTGAAAATTTAGTAGGAATGCTAAAGGTATGAAATGTTTTTCCACAAGGTGTCTTCACAGTTAATGTCGTGAAGGTGGCGAAACTTGAGTTCAACTGGGAAGTCGATTACACACGTGAAGCTGAATACACTGATAAATTTAAGCAAATGATTGCACCCTATCCAGAGTACTATGTGCCTTTAGTAATCAAGGAGTTGGTCACAGGTAGTGTGCTTACAACAGAATTGGTGCCAGGTGTGTCTTTGGATAAATGTTTCGGTTTAAGCTATGAACATCGTAATCAAATTGCTTCATCTGTATTGAAATTGAGCCTCGGCGAACTTTTCGCATTGGAATGTATGCAAACCGATCACAACTGGTCCAATTTCGTATACGATGGTGATACGAAAAGAATGTTAATTGATTTCGGTTCAACGCGGGTTTCCTCACGGGTTATGAAATTAAACAAATGGAAGAGGCGCATGTGGATGCAGTTATGATACTTGGTGAAATGTTTCGTTTTGATGGTGAATTCAGTTTTGGTCGTCAGAACAGCATTGCACATTTAGTACCAACCATAGTCGCTCATCGTCTTTGCCCACCGCCAGAAGAAATATATTCAATACATCGTAAATTATAAGGCATATTTTTGTTGTGTGCTCGATTTAAGGTACAACTCAGTTGTCGGCCGTTCTACGAAGACATTGTTATTAAGACTCCACGAACATGAGTACGTTAATATTTGGGATGTTGACAAGGTAAATCCGTAATATATCAATGTATGGTAGCTAATATAATGTCTATAATTTTAGTGCGCGTAGCAGATAAAATTGTTGGAAAGAATTCAGAAATTCTCGTATCATGAATCCATCTCCGAACAACTGTAGGGGTATGTGCCTTTTATTAGTTTTATAAATAAAGCTGCACATTCCGTTCCAACATGCTCTATTAGTTTTGCCTGGCAGGATCGCCAGCTTCTTTGCTTTCTCCACTCTGTTTTGAATTTTGTATCATGATTTACCCTAATCTCCTAATTTTAAAAAGTTACACAAATCCTAAAGTGAGACTCCGAAGATAATATAGAGAAAAGTGTTTAAAAACATAGTTTTGGTAATTTATTTTATATGTACAGATGAAGTAACAAATTACAAAACGTTTCCAATCACATTTAATTTATTTTTATAAAAATTTTAAATACATAGCATTAAAGAAATTTTGTTTATAAAGTAATTAAGGACAATTATTCATTACATTTTTCACAAATTTTCGTAGTTGTAGAATGCTGGTTACAGATATTTTTTTTTGCATTTGTTAAAAAGTTGTTTCTGTATTTTAGATGTTTTCGTCGGACAAAGATGACAGCGCCTGATGAAGGTGTCCCATCAATGCCGCTAGCTACCCCGCCATGGGGCACGTTCAGCGAAATGAATTATTTTCATAAAATGTTAAAAAATTCAGCCTCCATTACTGCTTCAAGAAATGTTTTTTTAGGATTTTATTCTATATATACTGCGGGATCGAATGAACTTATATCTGTTTCAATTCGTAAAATATTTGTCCAGATATATGGCTCAAAAAAAAAGGAGACGAAGCTACCCCGGTCTCCCCTACTTACCTGGTGGAAAAACAACTGCATCAACCTCTCCTCTGAGGATATTCGTTGATCTAGTTTTTAGTTAAATGGTGGAGATTTGTTCCAAATAGTAGAATCTTTACCAACATAGTAGTTGGCTTCATTGTCTTTCATATCTGCATTTTCGTTTTTATCCGAAATCTCATCTTCTTCTTCAGATGCTTCAGTCATCTGGTCCACTTCGGAATCATTATAATCATCATCATTGTTGTCACTGACTTCACCATCAGACTCACCTTCCGCTTCCCAATGTTCCAAAATTTCCTCCAACTCCAAATCATTCAACCATTTTTTAGCCATCGTAAAATAAAATTTTGCCACAGTTATATAATTACGTATTTATACAAATGAGAAATAACAGACTACAAGTATACATGTGAGCACTATCAGCAAAACTATAAAGAATTTGAATATTTCTTCATATGTTCAAAAATATAGTGGCTACTACGACATTTGTTCAATGGATTCAAATTTTGCAACATTTCGAAAATGCAGTGCCTACTATTATAACTTTCTGCATTTTACGAATTCAAATTTTCATGTTATTTAAAAATGATATGCCTACTATGCGAAGAGTGAGTCCCTCAGGCTCACTTTAGGATTAACGCTACAATTGCATAAAAAATGGTAAAAATACGTACACAATCCAAAAAATAATAAATACGTCATAATAATTATAATCAGTTGGAGAAATACCAAAAATTTCAAATCAATATATTATTTGGTGCGGGAATAAACAATACTTAAAGTTCAAAGTGAGACTGAAAGGCTCACATTTGGAGATTAGGGTTAATCTCAAATATCTTAAAAATATAATAATAATAAGCCATATATATCAAAAGTTCATATAGCTTTTTATGTCGGTTAAAGGGTTGGCACTCTCAAAATATTGAGAAAAAAAGGCAAAAAAAAAATTCCGAATTTTACTTATTTTCGAAATTTATTTATCTTCTGCAGAGATACCTATATGTTATTTTGGAGAAATTTGCTTTTACGCCATGTTGTTGTATTAGCTCTTGCTCTACGAATCTGAATTTTTGCATCAGTCATTGAAAAAAAAAAAAAATGGTGCTTAGCAGGTTTGCATTCTAAACCGACGATGTTGCATAACCATATTCTAATTTTCAGTTTAAATATATTTTACAATAAGATAAGCATTGAAGCCTACCTATATAAATTCTACTGATTTACTTTGAGTAGGATACTATCGTATAGTTTTTATACATTTTCGTATACCAATCCCTAAATATACATGAAGTGTAAATATATATATATATATATATATGAATTGTATTTAGATTGTAATTGCTCCTGATAACATACATACATATATAAATAGTACATAGACATGTATTAGCATAATTTAAAATGTACCTTGTACACTCAAACGAAATTATTGTTTTTTTTTCGTGCGAGATAAAGCCTCATATTTAGGAAGAAATCATAATAAAATAATATAATTTTGAAGTAAAAACATCCCTCCAACCACAAAACAAGTTTGCTAATTGTAGCTGCGAGAGGCGTCGACAAATATGACACGCTCAGCAAAAGATGAGTTCGCTGTGTTGCAGGGCATACAAATTGTAGCAGAAGCATTATATTGCGAACAAAGTACACAGTGCAAACACCTATGGAGTCACTCAAGTTTACGTGAAATTATACAGAGTAATCTTCAACATAGCGCAACTCAAATGCAACAAATTGCCGCACAACCTACGGAAGAATTGAAAAAATTGCAACAAATATTGCATCAAAGTTGCAAACGTAGTTGTGTTGTTTTAGAGGGTTTACGTCAATTGGCCAAAGCAAAGTCGAACAACGAAATTCCTATGAGTCAGGCAGCAATGAGTGACGCGATGAATAGTCGTGGTACAAGTGGCGGCAGCCCACAACAATTTGTCAGTGACGTAAAAGCAAGTAGTGGAAGCGCTAATGCAGCTGATGGTACTGGTGTGGCTTTTGGCACAAGAAAATCCAAAACAAGTAATCAAATCGATGAACCGAAACTTGACATATCATTAATTACATTGAATGAATTGGAGGAAATATTGTCGAATCGTTGCTGGTTTAGGTGCTGGTAATATAAATGAGTTAACTAAAGGTGCGCTAGGTATGGGCGGTTCGAAAACTGTGAAAGAAGCACTTCTTAGTCCAGCTAATGCCGAACATATTGTTGATACACTTTGTAAAGTGCGCGGCGCAGCGTTAAAGATTGGTCAAATTTTAAGTATACAAGATGAAATGTTGTATCACCACAACTTGAACGTGTACGTCAAGCCGCGGATTATATGCCCTATTTACAAGTGGAACGTGTTATGATTACACAGTTGAGTGCCGATTGGCGTAATCTTTTGAAAACTCTCGATGAGAAACCATTTGCGGCAGCATCGATTGGTCAGGTACATCGCGCTATATTGAAAACTGGAATAGAATTGGCTATAAAAATTCAATATCCTGGTGTGGCACAAAGTATTGAAAGTGATATTGAAAATTTAGTAGGAATGCTAAAGGTATGAGATGTTTTTCCACAAGGTGTCTTCACTGATAATGTCGTGAAGGTGGCGAAACGTGAGTTCAACTGGGAAGTCGATTACACATGTGAAGCTGAATACACTGATAAATTTAAGCAAATGATTGGACCCTATCCAGAGTACTATGTGCCTTTAGTAATCAAGGAGTTGGTCACAAGTAGTGTGCTTACAACAGAATTGGTGCAAGGTCTGCCTTTGGATAAATGTTTCGGTTTAAGCTATGAACATCGTTATCAAATTGCTTCATCTGTATTGAAATTGAGCCTCGGCGAACTTTTCGCATAGGAATGTATGCAAACCGATCCCAACTGGTCCAATTTCGTCTACGATTGTGATACGAAAAGAATGTTAATTGATTTCGGTTCAACGCGGTTCTATCAAAAGAAATTTATTAAAAACTATCGGCAGGTAATAATACACGCAGCTGAAAATAACCGCGATGGTGTCTTGCATATGTCACGCGAAATGGGTTTTCTCACGGGTTATGAAATTAAACAAATGGAAGAGGCGCATGTGGATGCAGTTATGATACTTGGTGAAATGTTTCGTTTTGATGGTGAATTCAGTTTTGGTCGTCAGAACATCACTGAGCGCATTGCACATTTAGTACCAACCATGGTCGCTCATCGTCTTTGCCCACCGCCAGAAGAAATATATTCAATACATCGTAAATTATAAGGCATATTTTTGTTGTGTGCTCGCCTTAAGGTACAACTCAGTTGTCGGCCGTTCTACGAAGACATTGTTATTAAGACTGCACGAACATGGGTACGTTAATATTTGGGATGTTGACAAGGTAAATCCGTAATATATGTATCAATGTATGGTAGCTAATAAAATGTCTATAATTTTAGTGCGCGTAGCAGATAAAATTGTTGGAAAGAATTCAAAAATTCTCGTATCATGAATCCATCTCCGAACAACTGTAGGGGTATGTGCGTTTTATTAGTTTTATAAATAAAGCTGCACATTCCGTTCCAACATGCTCTATTAGTTTTGCCTGGCAGGATCGCCAGCTTCTTTGCTTTCTGCCACTCTGTTTTGATTTACCCTAATCTCCTAATTTTAAAAAGTTACACAAATCCTAAAGTGAGACTCCGAAGCTCATATAGAGAAAAGTGTTTAAAAACATAGTTTTGGTAATTTATTTTATATGTACAGATGAAGTAACAAATTACAAAACGTTTCCAATCACATTTATTTCATTTTTAAAAAATTTTTAAATACATAGCATTAAAGAAATTTTGTTTATAAAGTAATTAAGGACAAATTATTCATTACATTTTTCACAAATTTTCGTAGTTGTAGAATGCTGGTTACAGATATTTTTTTTGCATTTGTTAGAAAGTTGTTTCTGTATTTTAGATATTTTCGTCGGACAAAGATGACAGCGCCTGATGAAGGTACCCCATCAATGCCGTTAGCTACCCCGCCATGGGGCACGTTCAGCGAAATGAATTATTTTCATAAAATGTTAAAAAATTCAGCCTCCATTAGTGCTTCAAGAAATGTTTTTTTAGGATTTTGTTCTATATATACTGCGGGATCGAATGAACTTATATCTATTTGAATTCGAAAATATTTGTCCAGATATACGTCTCAAAAAAAGGAGACGAAGCTACCCCGGTCTCCCCTACTTACCTGGAGGAAAAACAACTGCATCAACCTCTCCTTTGAGGATATTCGTTGATCGAGTTTTTAGTTAAATGGTGGAGATTTGTTCCAAATAGTAGAATCTTTACCAACGTAGTAGTTGGCTTCATTGTCTTCCATATCTGCATTTTCGTTTTTATCCGAAATCTCATCTTCTTCTTCAGATGCTTCAGTCATCTGGTCCACTTCGGAATCATTATAATCATCATCATTGTTGTCACTGACTTCACCATCAGACTCACCTTCCGCTTCCCAATGTTCCAAAATTTCCTCCAACTCCAAATCATTCAACCATTTTTTAGCCATCGTAAAATAAAATTTTGCCACAGTTATATAATTACGTATTTATACAAATGAGAAATAACTACACTACACAAGTATACATGTGAGCACTATCAGCAAAACTATAAAGAATTTGAATATTTCTTCATATGTTCAAAAATATAGTGGCTACTACGACATTTGTTCAATGGATTCAAATTTTGCAACATTTGGAAAATGCGGTGCCTACTATAACTTTCTGCATTTTACGAATTCAAATTTTCATGTTATTTAAAAATGATATGCCTACTATGCGAAGAGTGAGTCCCTCAGGCTCACTTTAGGGTTAACGCTACAATTGCAAAAAAAATGGTAAAAATACGTACACAATCCAAAAAATAATAAATACGTCATAATAATTATAATCAGTTAGTGGAATACCCAAAATTTCAAATCAAAATATTATTTGGTGCGGGAATAATCAATACTTAAATTTCAAAGTGAGACTGAAAGGCCCACTTTAGGAGATTAGGGTTAAACTCAAATATCTTAAAAGTGATAGATCACCAAATAATAAGCCATATATATCAAAAATTCATATAGCTTTTTGTGTCGGTTTAAGGGTTGGCACTCTCAAAATATTGAGAAAAAAAGGCAAAAAAAAAATTTCGAATTTTACTTATTTTCGAAATTTATTTATCTTCTGCAGAGATACCTATATGTTATTTTGGAGAAATTTACTTTTACGCCATGTTGTTGTATTAGCTCTTGCTCTACGAATCTGAATTTTTGCATCAGTCATTGAAAAAAAAAAAAAAAAAAAATGGTGCTTAGCAGGTTTGCACTCTAAACCGACGATGTTGCATAACCATATTCTAATTTTCAGTTTAAATATTTTTTACAATACGATAAGCATTGAAGCCTGCCTATATAAATTCTACTAATTTACTTTGAGTAGGATACTATCGTATAGTTTTTATACATTTTCGTATACCAATCCCTAAATATACATGAAGTGTAAATATATATATATATATATATATATATATATATATATATGAATTGTATTTAGATTGTAATTGCTCCTGATAACATACATACATATATAAATAGTACATAGACATGTATTAGCATAATTTAAAATGTACCTTGTACACTCAAACGAGATTATTGTTTTTTTTTCGTGCGAGATAAAGCCTCATATTTAGGAAGAAATCATAATAAAAGAATATAATTTTGAAGTAGTTTTTAAAAACATCCCTCCTATGCTGTATATATGGGATGAATCACAATCGAATTTAGTGTGTATATTACTGTCTGCGTGTGTGCTGTATGTTTGCTTTCACTTACTTGAGGTTTTTATTTGTGCCATTTATTTAATTTAAGTGGTATTTTTTATTAAGATTGATTTCGTTATACACTCTTCAAAGTAAAACCCTTACATTTTGCTTTCTATAACGTGGAACGAGTGTGACCAATTGGGTGTACCTATGCATATATGCATAGATCGTTACCTTATTTCACAGAAATCCTAACTGATTTTATTTGAATGAAGTTACGATTATGATGCATGGCTAATGAAAACCCTTAACTTCATGAGGGTAATTTATTTGACATCCTGATTATCACCTCGCCCTTTAACGAATAAACGGGATGATATGGGTGTGTCCAAAAAATATTTCCAAAATTTGCTGTGCTCTATGCTTTAATGAGAAATAAAGTTCCAAATGGTACTTTCATATTTACACAAAAAAAAATCGAAATTTATTTCAGCTTGTGACACTTTTCCTTAGATCATATCCATAGAGTGAATTTTCGTATCCTCGAGTTCTTCTTAAATTACCGGGCGGATAAAAAAAGGAAATACATTTAAGCACACGCGGTTATGGCCGCAATGGGCCAAATATAATAATACTCAAAATAATTGAGGGATTTCGTAATAGGCAAGGAGATGTTTCTTCGGTTTGTTTATGAATTTGTATAATAATGAAGAAGCTCTCCATGCATATTAAAAAAAACTCCTTTTTTGTAGAATTGACATCTGTGTCAGTTTGACAGAGCTTCGATGGCTCTTGGGGGTGGAAATTGTTGATTAAATTGTATTCTGTGGCAGATAGTGGATCTGCATGAGGGTTGTTTGTTGCCCTCGTTTGGGGTGAACGAGAGCTGGGTTTATGGTGTCCTCGCTATGGGTTAGTGAGTGAATTGTGGGAAAATTGTTCGGAATAACGTTCGTTCTGTTTAGTGTCTGATGGGGGAGGGGTTATTTGATATAGAGGAATTTGGACTGTTAAAGTTCATCTTCCTTATCGCTGGACGGAAGTAGTTCCAATTTCGCAATTGGTCTGGTAATTTGTCCTTTGATTGTATTGACGTCAACAACACGTACTCGGTTATCGGAACCTGGGTGTGTGTTGACGATTCTCCCCATTCTCCACTCGTTTGGTTGTAGGTTATCATCCTTAATGACGACTAGGTCCCCGGGTTTTAAGTTGGACTGTGGATGTTTCCACTTATATCGTTTTTGGATTTCCGTGAGATATTCCGATTTCCATCTCTTGCAGAATGTTTGATGAAGGGCTTTCATCTTTTGCTTTTCGAGTTCTGGAGAAGCTAAAAGCTGTCCACCTACGAGAAAGTGGCCTGGAGTAAGCTGCTCCAGATCGGAAGGGTCGTGGGTTGAGGGACTGAGAGGCCTAGAGTTGAGACAGGCCTCAATTCGATATAAGAGGGTCGTAAACTCTTCAAAGTGTATTAATGGTCGGACGGATCTTTCTAAAATGGGTCTTAAAAATTTTTACCCCCGCTTCCCACAAACCTCCCATGTGAGGAGCGCCTGGCGGTATAAAATGCCATTCTAAAGTGTGATGGCTATATTTATTCAATGTTTCGTTCCTTGCTTCACGCAGAAATGCCTTAAACTCGGATCGTAAAGATCGCGAAGCTCCTACAAAGTTAGTACCATTGTCGGAGTAAAGGTTTTTCGGACAGCCTCGTCTGGATACCAATCTGGCGATGGCAACTAGGAAGGACCCGGTGCTAAGGTCGTTTGTCGCTTCTAGATGGATGGCTTTCGTCGAAAAGCAGAAGAACAGACAAACAAATCCTTTTGACATTCGACATCCCCTCCCTCGGTAGGATTTTATATCGAATGGTCCCACGAAATCTACCCAGTGTTGGTGAATGCCCTAGTAAAGGTGGTGTGCTCCTTCGGAAAGATCCCCATAAGTTGCGTTTGTGTCCGCTTCCTGTAAACAATACAGACCTTACATTTGTGGATAACATACTTTATCATGATTTTAACGCCTGGGATCCAGTAGTGAGTGCGTATATGACGTAGCATCAGTTGGTTTCTCCCTCCAGTCCGGCACCCAGTTCGAATGATGACTTCTTCATCTATATATAGGTCCAGGGGTAAAATCTTACTCTTACAATTTATTAGTTTCCCTGACTTCGAATTCGCTTACTCTTCTTGATAATATTTTCTTTGTCTTATTGTTATCAATCTTGGTGTTGTTTTTTTTATTTCGTCAGGGGCTATCGGATGAGATTCCCTCTTAAAGGAGGCTTTAGTTTTTGGGTGCGTTTCCTGGAAAAATCGAAGAATATAAGATATAATCCACAAAGCTCTTGGTAAATCGGAAAACCTATCCAGAATATCAAAGTTATTTTTGACATATGTTTCCTGAACTTTCACCCTCTTTTCCTCAATATTCGTATTGTAATCCATTTCTTGTGTTGGCCAATTTTCCTTGTCTTCTTGTAACCAAGAAGGTCCCTGCCATCACAAAGAACTGTGGATTATATCCTCAGCGAGAAGTCCTCTGCTGGCCAAATCTGCCGGATTTGACGCTGAGTCTACGTGTCGCCATACTTTACTTCCCACTTTATCCACAATTTTTTTACTCGGTGTGCTACGAAGGTTGACCACGAACATGGTGTCTTTCGGATCCAAGCCAGCACGATAGTCGAATCTGTCCAGAGGGTAACTTTGATATTAGAAAGTTGAATATTTTCAATGGCCGACTCTATAATTTCTGCAAGTAGGACTGCGCCGCAGAGTTCCAGTTGTGGCAATGATATAGTTTTGACCGGGGCTACTTCTGTCTTTGCAATTAACAGTGAGGTGAATACTCCATCCTTTGTCTGAACCCTCAGGAAAACATATGCTTTTTCCGAAGCATCGCTGAATCCATGTATTTCGACGCTGTGCTTTAGAGTAAAATGAACCCATCGCGGTATGCGGATATCGTTGATTTTTCCCTATTCTTGCATAAATGTTGTCCAACGATCTAGAGTTGTTTATGATATTTCTTCGTTCCAACCCGTGCCTTCCAACAAACAATTTTTCATTATAATCTTGGCTACAATTATCACTGGTGCCAGCCAGACAAGAGGGTCGAAAAGCTTTGCAATCGCAGAAAGTATAGCCCTTTTTGTGATGGCATTGCTGTTTTAAAAGGTTTAGCAGATAAATAGAAAAGGTCGGAATGCGCGCTCCACTTAATACCTAGAGCTTTAACCAAATTCTAGAAAGTCCTCTGTTAATATATGCTGCTTCGGTACACCCTTACAGTTGGTCGTTCACCTGCCGATTGTAGGGCTTCTGTTATTTCATCCCTGGCCTTAAGCACAGTTTCATCATCTAGTTGGTGTAGTGTCCGAATAGCAAGGTAGGGAGCGCAAATCACTCCAAATGTTACTGTTTTCAGTTCACAAAGGTTGATTGGATCCTTCGGGCAGTTGCGAAATACGATTCGCTGAAATTTTTGTTTGATTTTCATTAACCCATATTTAGCGGTACATTTTTTTTATGTCGCTGTTAAATACGTATTTGAACAGCCGCCAACGTAGTATAAGGATCGCTAGGTCGGATTGGAGTATTGGACCTGTTTATAGGGCATCATTTAAACTTTTTCAGTTTTTGGTAGGACATGATGCGTTAAATACGACTCTGACTTTTGTCGTTATACTTCCCTCTTTTATAACAGCATGGTGAGGTAGAACGTAACAGTCATTTGAGTCTGGCGAAATATTGCCTATTTCTTTCATGTCCCCTAAGGTTTCATATTCGAATACAACTCTATTGTATTCCGTTTGAAGGACTGGGTTTTTCGCAAGTCGTGGCTCGTTGCGATAGAATTGAGAACACGAACTTCTCAATGAGGGGCCTAAGTTAACCTCTTTCTTAAAGGGTAAGGAGACTACGTATTTGCCATCGTTGTTCCGAACTGTTGTGGATTTGTATAGCTCCCCGCAATAAGTGTCATCGTTATTTATGCTCTTCTTCTTTGGAATTTCCTCTATCTCCCAAAAGGCCGCCAGTTGTTTATCTAAAGTGACCTCGTTGAAATATGGAACTAGAGTTTTGTTGGTATAAACCGCCACTGTCCGGCCTGTCAGAATCCATCCGAACACGGTTTCCTGTGCTATTGAATTTTTTAGCACAACTTCCTTTAGGCCGCCTAACATAATTTGGGGGTATATGTCTCCGCCCAGAACTAAATCCACTGGGTCATTGACAAAGAATCTTTTGTCAGCCGGTACTAAGTCAGGGAATGCTTGCCTAGTCATTGCATCTATATGGAAAGTTGGAAGATTCCCTGTTAGTTGTGGTAAAACCAGCATGATCGACTTGATCTTGATTAATGGGTCTATTGGTGACCGGAGTTGAATATTGCGCAGAAATTGTATTATTGATGCCCGAAACTTTAGCATGCATACGTTTGGTTGGCAGATTTATTCTGCGCTTGAGTTTCTCGGTTATGAATGAGCATTCAGATCATGAGTCAATTAGGGCTCTCGCCGAATAGTCAACACCATTTAAATGAATATTCACTTGTGCTGTCCCTAATAGTACTCCTTTAGTTGTAGTTGCGAAACATGAGTTCACATTATTAACCGAACTGTTTTCTTTTTCAGCATTGCGACGCGCTTGAGCAACTCTTGGCGTTGATGCTCCGATCGTATCTACCGAATTTGTAGTTCTGGGCTGATTCGAAATGTCAAGCAGCATATTGTATCTTAAATGACATGTGGCACAGTTTATTTGACTGGTGCACTTTGTGACAGTATGTCCAGCCAAAAGGCAGTCTAAGCATCCGCGAATGCTGTTAATGTGCTCAAACCATTACGCGCAGATATTTTTGGCATTTTGCGATTCCATGTACAGAACTTTTGCACATTTTGCACGTAGGTTTGGCTACACTAGCCTGATACGATCCCAGTCGTTTTGACGATGTATCTGTAGAGGAACGAGAAGCTTGTGGCTTAGAGGGTTTTGAAACTGTATCCCCTCTTATATTTATGACGGTTTCCAACGCTTGGATAAGAATCTGCTGGATAAGTATTTATCCATGTCTGCCCATTTTGAAATTTCTGTTTTATTTTCTATGGTTTGTTCCCATAGAGCCATTGTGGTTTCTGGCAGTTTTGAGGAGTACAAACACGCTAGAATTGTATCCCAGCTTGATATGTCAATTTTGTGACATTGAAGCGCTGAGATGCAATTGTTTATTTCACGCTGCAGTCTCTTAATGGAGTTACCGCATTCACTTTCAACTGCTTTAAACTAAAAAGAATTTTTAATTGGGCATTGACCAAGATACGTTTGTGTTCATATCGGTCACATAAATTTTTCCACGCTGTTTCGAAACCGCCTGTCGAAGAAACACCGTTCCACTATTTCTTTGGCCTCCCCTTGGATTTTTTGCCTTAAATAATATAGTTTTTGTACTGCATGGAGTTTATTATTATTAATATATATGGCAGTGAATATGTCCGTAAAAGACGGCCATGAAATATAATCTCCTTTGAAAACATCCGTATCACATGCTGGCAGGCGCACATGATATTCCATATTATCTGAGGCTTCTACTTTCGTCCCTTTCTTTTCAAAATCTTCCAAAAGCTCAGCTATTGCCGCCTGACACTTTAGAAAGCTGAACTAAAATATTTTCTGCTTCTTTTTAATATCCGATAGGTCCTTTGACTCAAGCTCTGATGAACCTACGAGCTTTTCGTATGTCATCTTCGTAGTTTCCCACAGAGTTTTTAACTGATCCCTTTGGTATATTAGGAAGTGTTTACTGTGTTATGAAGGTGACATATCGTGGAAGTCATTTTCATACTCCGTCACTGAATCTGCTTGGCGTGTATAGGTCTCCATTGTGGATAAAAATGAAACCCGATAAATTTATAAAAAGATTAAGAAGAAATTGCCTTTGCAGAGAGTAGTGAGTGAAAATATCGCCAAAGGACCGAGCTTGGAAGTGATAATGTTATAATGGGAAAAGATTTGGTGTATACGTATTAGGGTGGGCCAAAAAAAAATCGATTTTCGTTTTTTTCAAAGGGTACATAGATTTTCGATTTCCTGACCATAAATGGAGTATAATGACCAAATATGAGTTTTTTATGTTAATGGGAAAGCGTGCCTCATCGACGTTTTTTGTTTTCGTGAAAAGCTTTTATGTAAATGAATATATCTTCTCACCCAAATATCGTACAGCCAACTTTTACACCAGTTTTTGCAGGGAATTTAACGCTCTACAAAAAAGATCTTAGAAATTTTTTTCATTAATGTGACCATTACAAAGTTCTTCGAGGTCGAAAATTGACTAATTTCTGAAACCCATAAGGTTTGGTTAAAAGTTGTGTAGCTCAAAAACAGCAAAATATTAAGTAACGAGTTTTAGATATTTAAATGGGAAATTTCACGGTTTACAAAAAAGGTAAAATGCATTTTTTTCATTTACCAAACCATAAAAAAGATATTCACGGTTAACAACGGAACATTTAAAATCGGCATAAAAATTGCAGAATTTGGATGTTAACATTTTGTAGTTGCCTACATTGCTGCCCATATCTGGTTTGCAAAAACAACAAGAACCGAAAATAACTAGTTTTGCATGTGTCCTAAAGAAGATTTAATGTATTTAATATTATAATCTATTTACGCCTGCCTGAGATTCTTTACGAATACATAAATGTGCCACCGCACATGCATACATTCATACACGTACCTAACGATTGTTAACAGTGATTCAAGAAGGTCTTTTTGAAGAAAGGATTAGGTATATATTTTTACCAGTTAAATAATTTTAAAGCTTCTGTCTCAAAAAGTGCTAAAAATGCAGCAGCTCAGGTTATAGAGCTTTGGAAAAAATATGGTACTCCTACTACCAAACGTCAAAATATAGAGAGAAGAATTGTTCGATGTTATTACAAGTGGCGAAGCTGTCAAAAATCGAGTTGGTACGAATTCCAAAGCTAAAAGATTTGAGATCGATCAAAACCGCATAGATTCTGTAATGCAAAAGGATTTGAGTGACTTTGTGTCGCTGAAATCCAAAAAGCTGTTTGAAATCTTTAACCTGCCATCTGATTTCCTTGATGTTGACGTTGAAGCATGGCCTTCGGATGACAGTTATAAGGAAAATCAAGAATACTTTAGTCAATTAAAAGTTTTAAATGACGTAGCAGAGCGTGGCTTTGGTATCAGAATACAATCAATGCTTGACAAAAAACGAAGAACAATTTCAATATTTAATGCAAGTTGTTAAAGAACATCGAGCAAAATATCCTGACTGCAATAAAACAAGATTTTTATAACTAAGGGCTTAGAAATAATGTTCTTCAATGTAATATTTAGGTATTAATACTGTATTAAGAAACAAAATTTCCTTTAATGGTTTTAATAAATAAAATATAAAATTTACTTAACAAAAACTTATTTTTTCTGAAATGAATAATTTTATTACAAAATGCACTCAATATGCATGAGTTATGTGGTATACATATGTATATTTTCGATTGTGTTGAGTAAAATGAAAAGAAAAGATGTAGCTAACTGCTAACTACCTAATCCTTTACTTAAGAAGATCTACTTGAATCGCTATTAACGAGCGTTAGGTACGTGTATGAATGTATGCATGTGCGGTGGCACATTTATGTATTCCTAAAGAATCTCAGGCAGGCGTAAATACATTATAATATTAAATACATTAAATATTCTCTAGCACACTTGCAAAACTGGTTATTTTCGGTTCTTGTTGTTTTTGCAAACCAGATATGGGCAGCAATGTAGGCAACTACAAAATGTTAACATCCAAATTCTGCAATTTTAATGCCGATTTTAAATGTTCCGTTGTTAACCGTGAATATCTTTTTTATGGTTTGGTAAATGAAAAAAATGCTTTTTACCTTTTTTGTAAACCGTGAAATTTCCCATTTAAATACCTAAAATTCGTTACTAAATATTTTGCAGTTTTTCAGCTACACAACTTTTAACAAAACCTTATGGGTTTCAGAAATTAGTCAATTTTCGACCTCGAAGAACTTTGTATTGGTAACATTAATGAAAAAAATTTGTAAGACCTTTTTTGTAGAGCGTTCAATTCCCTGCAAAAACTGGGGTAAAAGTTGGCTGTACGATATTTGGGTGAGAAGATATATTCATTTACATAAAAGCTTTTCACGAAAACAAAAAACGTTGATGGGGCACGCTTTCCCATTAACATAAAAAACTCATATTTGGTCATTATACTCCATTTATGGTCAGGAGTTCGAAAATCTGTGTACCCTTTGAAAAAAACGAAAATCGATTTTTTTTTGGCCCACCCTTATGCGTATATATATACAAATTTACCAATAAGGAAAGGAAAATTTTCGCAAAAAAAATACTGTTAAAATGAGCCAAAGTCTTATTTATGTATTGCCGCAAAAGTGGATATATTATATCACCAACGTGAAAAATTTAAGCCAACTGGCCACCCAAACAGAAAAAGAGTTTGTGTTTTGTAGTCAACGTACTTTATACCACAACAACAACAAAAAATGCAATTGCAGTGTATCAAGTGGAACTGAGCAAAAATGAATTTGGACTTGGTAAACGATATGTTTTATTGTGTGGAATACAAATTTCCTTAAAAATTAAAATGAAATATACCATGTTAATATATTTTAACGCTAATTTCAAGTCAATTTAACTTGAAAAAAATTTAGTGATGTGACAGTGAACTTTGAGTTGAAATTTGTGGTTATGTTAACCGGTACAGTGCAGTGTTGTACTACCTTGAGCTGTGTCCGGACAATCTTACCGCTGATGGGGGATTGTTCCAGATAGTCACAAGGTGTAAGTGTACAAACTTACTGCCTGTTTTTTGTGGAAATAAGTGTGACCACGAAATAGGGCACAAATATTTAAAAAAAATGTACACTGCTATTATGCACTCAAATGTATATAAAAAATATACCAATTTCAAAATCACTTACGCGGTTTAATTCGTCAATAAAAAATCATCAAATTTATATTTTAACACTACGAAATTTATTTAAAAATACCTATTAATATATTAAACCACGTACCTTGGAATATAAATTTGTTTGTTGAAGTAAAATCTGGATGCAGATGTTGATTGTGTGTTTGTTGTTGTTTGGAGGTTCGATGTTGTTGGTGTCGCTCAAGAATAATACGATTTTGTGGCCAAAACTTTGATTATAATAATATCGAAAAACTTGTGTTGAATAATTTCGTTCCTTGTTAAAATGTGGAGTAGACTGTATGTTTAAATGTATGGTTCTCTTATTTCCGGCGAAGATGGACCATGAACAACTCACGTGGGGGCCAATGCGCACACACATAATCGTTTAAATATGTAAAGAAAAATTCGAGAAAAATCAGAACAAGAAAATTTCGGATTAATATTTAGGATAAGAAATAGTTTTATTTAAATGTATTGCAAACAAGTGCAAAGTAAAATTATAACAAATGTTGTGGAAATTAATTTGAATATTTCGGAATATTACAGAAATAATTTTGGAATATTGCTTACCTCACGTGGACGTATGTTGGCAGGAAGCTTTCATTTAGACGGCTTGATCAAAAAGAAGGCCGCGCGCTTTGCAGAGAAAAGCTATGAGCCCACTATACATCCACTTTAGGTGAGTTTTCCCGCCAAAAGTTGCTATACAGTCGGTCCATAGCAGTAAAGTAAAAAAAGTTTAAGTATATGTGCATACACAATTGCAGCTTATACATGTGAATGCGTGTGTGTATTTGTGAACACACATTTATGAATGTGTTGGTTAGTTAAGTAAATTGCTATGAGGCAGGGCAGATATATTTAGGCCTGTGGCCTAAGCAGCGAATAATAGTTCATATCAATACCGCAAAAAACATTGCATACTTTTTTCAAAAAGTTTGTTCCCCGTTTTGAATTAACATCCATATCAAAACCACCCACTTCCATACAACACCATTTCCAGATGTATTTAGAAAAGGGTAAATTGGATTTTAGAACAGTCAGTTGGAACATAGAGTTTTGAAAGCGTCATTTGGATTTTGGAAGACATCATTTGCATTTTAGAAAGTGTCAACGGGATTTTTGAAAACATTGAAAATATCAAAGATATTTTTTCTGATACTTTTTCCGATTGACTCTTTCTAAAACCCAATTTATGTTTTTTATAATCAATTACATAGAAATAGTGAAGAGCAGGCAGTTGGATTTTGGAAAATGTATGTACATTATATTTAAGACTGCGTGAACAATTTTTTTTTTACATTTTCTAAAATCCAGTTAGCGTTTTCTTAAATAAATTAAGTTTTTCGTAAGTCCAATTTCTAAAATCCAATTTACAATTCCGAGGTCCAATGACGCTTTCATAATTCCAATCGACAATTCTAAATACCGGCTAAGCAAATATTTTAATCGGAACCCGCCTATGGAAACAGAGGAAGAAGGCGGTCCTCACTCCGTCCAAAGGACCTAGTGAAAAAGGATTTAAACTCCCTTGGTGTGACGAAATGGCGCCAGTTGGGAGAGCGGAGAAAGGACTGGCGCGGCTTGTTGAACGGCGATAACCGTTTATACGCCAATTAAATAGGTAAGTAGTTCTAAATACCAACTGATGCTTCGAAAATCCAAATGAATATTCTAAAATCCATTTAACTCTTTTTAAAATACAGATGAAACTTTCTAAAATCCATCTTCAAATGGTTTAGCCGCACGAAACCGTAATATTTACATTTTTAAATGACTTCTGATGGTTAAAGGGACAAATTAATTTAAAGTACATATAACGTCTTAGGTTTATGCATATTAAGACGTACACACTATAGTAGGCACCTTGTCGTAGGTGTGAGGGCTTAGCCGTACTCCATAGCGCCTGGCTATGGGGCTGAGTAGTTTAGGGCCTGCATCTACGCCGTGTCGCCTAATAGGAGGGCGGCGGGATGGCGATTACCAAGAACTACCAACCTCCTAATCCAGGGTGTTATGCGGACCGTCCTATTAGATGATTTGCAGCCAAGGTGTATTTTTGACTGTACTCGAACGGAGCCTTCCCGATACAGGGCCGCATCGTGAAGTAATGATGACCATACCAAAGCAAGGGGCGCTGTTGAGGCGGATGGTTTTTATCCCCATTTTTAATACTATACCACTGAGCCCGCCTTGTCGGGCAGGGGGCCGTACGATCAAGATGAACTCAAAAACTTTAAGGTAAAGTAAGGATTAGAAAGAAAAGGCTATCGCCTTCAGCGGTGATTTGGACGCGGATGACGATGATGGTGTAAAGGAGCGGTCTACCAGCTCGGACAAATAACTACTGTTAGAACGGGAACAATGAGATAGGGAGATTAAGAAACCCCTCTAACAATAACGGAGCCTTCCCGATACAGGGCCGCATGGTGAAGTAATTATGACCATACCACAGCAAGGGGCGCTGTTGAGGCGGATGGTTTTTATCCCCATTTTTAATACTATACCACTGAGCCCGCCTTGTCGGGCAGGGGGCCGTACGATCAAGATGAACTCAAAAACTTTAAAGTAAAGTAAGGATTAGAAAGAAAAGGCTATCGCCTTCAGCGGTGATTTGGGCGCGGATGACGATGATGGTGTAAAGGAGCGGTCTACCAGCCCGGACAAATAACTACTGTTAGAACGGGAACAATGAGATAGGAAGATTAAGAAAACCCTCTCACAATACCGGCACCATTGAGAATAATGCAGCGCTTGATTGTAGTGGTCAACCCATCGAACGACGAGAGCGATCGCTAGGCATGGGCAAGAGAGACAGTGGACGAATGTCGAAGGCAATTCACTGGCAAAAAATTTGCTACGAGCAATCCTCAATTTTGCAATCGCATCAAAGACGAAGAACCCCCGAAAGGCAAGTGTCAGCGATCGGCTGAAACTGACAAGCCTGCTTTTAAGAGGGATCACGGGACAAACTAGCCGTGGTCGGCCTGAGTGCATCGCAAACCAGCAGTGGGTAGGCGCACAAGGGTCGATCTCTGGTTGATAGTGCACTCAAAATGAAATAAAAGAACCCAAGAGGATTTTCCTCGTTATAGAGTGATATTTAATTAGACTGATAAAATGGACAGTGTTAACAGGGAGTGAAATTAGTTTACCTGGTATGTCAGAATGACGGCGGTGATCCTGGGCGATGTGTACTGCTTGGCGGTTTATCGAAAAAGAGGCCGGTCGTCCAGTTAATGACAACCGCTAAGCCGCGAAAAGTCCTCCGGTTCTATGAAGCGGAAAGACACTCAAACAATCACCCCGCATATACGTGCATGGGTGCTGACAACCTGCACACATACACATATATGTGCGTGAAACACATGCATGCGTATGCACACACACAAAAATGCGGACGTGAGGGTGTGGGTGACTGGAAGTTGATTAAGCTGTTGAAATGTTAGGGAGGGGCACCGTCAAACAGAAAAGTTAGGCATTGGGCCTAACATGCAGCCCCTTGCGGTACGCAACCTCACAGTCATCCAAATATCACCGACCGTGAAGAAAAGAAAAAACAAAAACTTATAACTAGTTATAACTAAGGCTTAATCTAGCGACGGCCAGTCCGCCGGCTGAGCAGCGCGAAGGATGGTTTGTATAGCGAGAAGGCTTGGCTTCCGATGCTCCAGTAGTTTGCCACTTTTTCCCGTCTTGGTTAAGTTTTGCCGAGCCATGTTCACCTAAAGCTAGGGACTGAGAAAAGAAGTAAGAAGATATACGTGTTGATATTTTTTGCCGTTTATTACAAATGGTTTGTCAAATTAAAGTTGATCAAGACTTCCGTACCTAAGAAAGTCTTGTCACGCATACCCATGTGTAATTTTGTACAACAACAATTCAATAAAATAAACAAAACTACCAAAAAAATCATGTGCTTAGGTTGGTGTCGAAGAATGTAATACAGAGATTAAAAATATAAAATGTGTTTCGGTCGTTGCCGAATATTTTAATGGTAGGCCTTGGTTGTGCCCGAGAGTACCCAACCGAAGATGGTACTCTGAGCTAGCAAAGGGCCAAACGTGGTGGGCACAATCCCTGGCAATACTATCTCCGCATATACGTCTGTCCCTAGGACGAGGCGGATAGGAGCGGATGGGGCTGCGATGGCGCTGTCGATGCTGGCCTTGGATACGACAGCAGCATGGGTCGCAATCCTTCTGTTCTGTACATGTCTTCCTCGGATACGTAGTAGGCATCCTGGTTGCCCTCCAATGTTGCTGGCGGGGATTTGGAGCTCTTGGGCGGGCTCATCCGCAATCACGGTGGTGGGGGAGCATCCGTCAATTAAGGCGCGAACAGGGTGTAGCCGCCCCCTGCTTCTATATTCACGACCGCGGTGGGTGTGTTCGCTACCGTCGGTATCATGGCGGTGGTGGCAGCTGAATGCGGGGCTAGGAGCCCTTCCCGGAAGGCGCACACTGTGGAGAGCTGCAACGAGCTGGATCCGTGGCTGCGGTCCTGCGGCTGATGATTGGTGTGGTGCCGTGGTTGCAGGCGAAGAGGAAGGAGAAGAAGAAGGCGGTCCTCACTCCGCTCGAAGGACCAGGTGAGAAGCGATTTAAACTCCCTTGGTGTGACCAATTGGCGCAGTAGGGAGAGCGGAGAGATGACTGGCGCGCCTTGTTGAACGGCGATAACCGTTTATACGCCAATTAAATAGGTAAGTAGTTCTAAATACCAACTGATGCTTTCGAAAATCCAACTGACTATTCTAAAATCCATTTAACTCTTTTTAAAATACACATGAAACTTTCTAGAATCCATCTTGAAAGGGTGTAGTCGCACGAAAACATAATATTTACATTTTTAAACGACTTGTGATGGTTAAAGGGGCAAATTAATTTAAAATACAAATAACGCCTTAGGTTTATGCATATTAAGGCGTACAAACTATAGTAGGCACCTTGTCGTAGGTGTGAGAGCTTAGCCGTACTCCATAGCGCCTGGCTATGGTGCTGAGCGGTTTAGGGCCTGCATCTACGCCGTGTCGCCTCATAGGAGGGCGGCGGGATGGCGATTACCAAGAATTGCCAACCTCCTAATCCAGGGTGTTATGCGGACCGTCGCATTTGATGATTTGCAGCCAGGATGCATTTTTGACTGTATTCGAACGGAGCCTTCCTGATACAGGGCCGCATCGTGAAGTAATGATGACCATACCACAGCAAGGGGCGCTGTTGTGGCAGATGGTTTCTATTCCCATTTTTAACAATATACCACTGAGCCCGCCTTGTCGGGCACGGGGCCGTGCGACCAAGATGAACTCATAAACTTTAAAGCAAAGTAAGGATTAGAAAGAAAAGGCTATCATTTTCAGTGGTGATTTGGACGCGGATGACGATGATGGTGTAAAGGAGCGTTCTACCAGCCCGGACAAATAACTACCGTTAGAGCGGGAACAATGAGATAGGGAGATTAAGAAAACCCTCTCAAAATACCGGGCACCATTAAGAATTATGCAGCGCTTGATTGCAGTGGTTAACCCATCCAACGACGAGAGCGATCGCTAGGCATGAGCAAGAGAGATAGTGGACAAATATCGAAAACAATTCACTGGTAAAAACTTTGCTACGAGCAATCCTCAATTTTACCATCGCATCGAAGACGAAGAAGCCCCGAAACGAAAGAGTCAGCGATCGGCTGAAACTGACAAGCCTGCTTTTAAGAGTGACCACGGGGCGAACTAGCCGTGTTCGGCCAGATTGCGTCGTAAACCGGCAGTGGGTAGGCGCACAATAGTCGATATCGGTTTGATAGTTCACTCAAAATGAAATAAAAGAAACGCAAGAGGATTTTCCTCGTTATAGAGTGATATTTAATTAGAGTGATAAAATGGACAGTGTTAACAGCGAGTAAAATTAGTTTACCTGGTATGTCAGAATGACGGCGGTGATCCTGGGCGATGTGTACTGCTTGGAGGTTGAAAAAGAGGCCGGCCGTCCGTTTGATGACAACCGCTAAGCCGCGAAAAGTCCTCCGGTTCTATGAAGGGGAAAGACACTCACACAATTACCCCCGCATATACGTGCATGGGTGCTGACAACCTGCACACATACACGTGTCATGCATGCGTATGTACACACACAAAAATGCGCACATGAGAGTGTGGGTGACTGGAAGTCGATTAAGGTGTTGAAACGTTATGGAGGGGCGCCGTCAAACAGAAAAGTTAGGCATTGGGCCTAAACATGCCGCCCCTTGCGGTACGCAACCTCACAGTCATCCAAAGATCACCGACCGTGAAGAAGAGGAAAAAACTAAAATTTATAACTAGTTATAACTAAGGCTTAATCTAGCGACGGCCAGTCCGCCAGCTGAGCAGCGCGAAGGATGGTTTGTATAGCGAGAAGGCTTGACTTCCGATGCTCCAGTAGTTCGCCACATTTCCCTTCTTGGTTAAGTTTTGCCGAGCCATGTTCACCTATAGCTAGGGATTGAGAAGAGAAGTAAGAAGATATACTTGTTGTATTTCTTTCGGTTTATTACAAATGGTTCCTTTTTTACATTTTTACAATTAAAGTTGATAAAGACGTCTGTACCTTAGAAAGTCTTGTCACGCACACCTCTGTGTAATTTTGTACAACAACAATTCAATAAAATAAACAAAAGTACCAAAAAATTCATGTGCTTAGGTTGGTGTCGAAGAATGTAATACAGAGATGATGAAAAATATTAAATGTTTTGCGGTCGTTTCCGAACATTTTAATGTTAGGCGAAGATGGTTCTCTGAGCTAGCAAAGGGCCAAACGTGGTGGGCAAAATCCCTGGCAGTATTATCTCCGCATATACGTCTGTCCCAAGGATGAGACGGATGAATAGAACTGCGGATCCGCCAGAAAGAGATGCGCGTACGGGGCTGCGATGGCGCTGTCGATGTTGGTCTTGGATACGACAGCAGCATTGGTCACAATCCTTTTGTTCTGTGCATGTCTTCTTCGGATACGTAGTAGGCATCCTGATTGCCTGACAATGTTGCTGGTGGGGAGTTGGAGCTCCTGGGCGAGCTCATCCGCAATTACGGTGGTGGGGATCACACGTCAATTAAGGCGCGAACGAGGTGTATCCGCCCCCTGTTTCTATCTTCACGATCGCGGTGGGTGTGATTGCTGCCGTCGTTATCATGGTGGGGGTGGCAGCTGAATGCGGGGCTAGGAGCCCTGCCCGGAAGGCGGACACTGTGCAGAGCTCCAACGAGCTGGATCCGTGGCTGCAGGCGAAGAAGCCATGTCTCCGATCTGGGTTCGCGCGAATGTCGTCCCCGTTGAGGGTTCTTGGTTTGCCGGCGAAGAGACGGTCCGCTCGGCCGTTGCGTGTATGGCGCTGGAGTGTTGCTGCTTCGTGCTGGAGCCGCTTCCTCCTATGCTGCAAAAGCGGTCGAAATGATTTCGCTGCTGGTGTTGTGGTCGGGCGAAGAGACCGAATCTCCGCTCCGGTTCGGTGGACATGTTGATTTCGAGCCGGACGAGTCTCCGTTCCAGCATCTGACGCATATAAGAGATGGAGTCGTCGATCCGCTCTCGGAGTGATTTCAGCTCCTCCTCAACTTGAACACTCCATAGCTTGGAGCGGGCTTCGTGGAGTAGCTGCTCCTCTTCGTCAATCGAGGAGATGTGCAGCATTGTATGATGTTTTTCGCCGAATTTCTTACAGCGCCCTTGGATTGGGCACGCGTTAGAGCGGTGGTATAGAGCCAAGCAATTTCTGCAGTAGCTCCCGTGCTCCTCGGGTTTTTTCGCCCGAAAGATGAGGCACAAGCGTGTAGCATGTTGGTTAAAGCAAGCGTGACATTCCGACGTATAACGTATTACATTCTTGGCAGCATTTCGTTGCATAGCGGCAAAACGACGCATTTTTCTGAAAAAAGTTCAATATATTTGACTGGGTCGAGTCATTATCGAAGTGCAGGGAGCGAGTGGTCATTTTTGATAAGGTGAGGTATATCCTCCACCTTTGCCGCCTTTTTTAGAGTTACGGCCATAATGTGATAAATAAAACGATACATATTGCAAAGCGCCAACGCATAGCGACATGTAAAAGGTACTATAGGTCACCGGCCTAAGTTAGAAACTTGACCACGTTCGGGCCGTCCTGTGTGGTGGGGAATTATATGTTTTAGTTATATGGTATATGCTTCGTGGATAGATGGCGCGGGCAAATTTTTGTTACTCGGTACCGGGTAGAAAAGGTAGAAAGTGTGAGGGGGATATGTGCCAATCCCTAATGGGTGAGTTATGACTTAGTTGTTGGTGATAAAATGCCAACAAATTTCCTGCCCTCTTCCCCCAACAAAAATAATCAACTTTATGGAATTAGCCGAAAAAGGTACAACTCGTGAGTATAATACCCGCGCATCTACATGGTGCGTCTCGTACTAAATAATTTGTGGTGTGTTTTGTTTTACTACAAGTGGCCTGCCAATACACGGTTCGCAACTTGGCTAGAACGGTATAAAGGACTGCCTGTGCCCTTGCATTTTTACCATTCAACATTATTTTTGACGTGTTTTGTCGATATTGTTGAAATTCGTGAAATTAAGTATTAAAATCTCGACGAAATGAATGATTGATAGAGACATGTAGCGAAATGTAGTGCACGAAATGAGCAGCGCATGAGGCCTTACTGTCTTGACTGTCAGAAGTAAAATGTAGACATTTTGACATTTGCTACGCTTTTTCAGTTCCTGAATGGAAAAAATTGCATGCATTTAAAAGCACGCGGTGGTGAGTATTGAAGCCGTGAATTATTGTAATCTCTTTTCATAAATTCATTTTGCCTTTTTATTTTCAGGTATACCGTTACGATATTTCACGACTAAAGAACACTGCGAAATTCTTTATATGATACTGCCGGCGCTGTAAATAATTGAGCAATGAATTTATTGAGAAATCGTCTAAAGTGTGCGCTGAATGGCGCTGAGTTGGTGAAAATTAATAGAGCATATAATCACAAGCTGTTGGTAATTTACGTATACTTTTATCGTACATTATTTCATTATTCTCATTCGCCGCTGATTCCTAATAATCTTTTGCAGATGTGTGACCAATGATTTTCGGTATTAAAAATAAATAAATGTAAGGCGCGATAACCTCCGAAGAGATCTAAGGCCGAGCTTCTCTTCCAATTTGCATCGTGCTCCTCTTGATTTTCCCTACAAATTGGCCGGACGGGACCTACATGATTTTATGCCGACTCCGAACGGCATCTGGAAGGCAGACGAGTTTTCACTGAGAGCTTTTCATGGCAGAAATACACCCGGAGCGCTTGCCAAACAATGCCGAGGGGCGACCCCGCTTAGAAAAATTTTCTTCTAATTGAAAAACCTTATTTCTAAAATTTTTGATGTTGCTTTGCCCGGGGTTTGAACCCAGGGCATCCGGTGTGGTAGGCGGAGCACGCTACCATCACACCAAGGTGGCCGCATTTCGGTATTAAAGCACCAAATAACTGCAAACCTGCATTGAATTTACTCCAGTCATGATTTTCGTTGCACTTCGAGTTAGTCAATAGAATTTCGTTATGATAAGGAGACAAGGTATCACGCAATTCTGTATCATGTACTAGTAGTATGTATATAGCGGTTCTGGATCACATTTTGTATGGAAAGCTCGGTGCATGTCTCACCCTAAAAACTCTGTATTTTGGCCAGTCTGTCACCAGTCTGGTCTTAGGAATGCGGCCAGTTCATTATTTTCGGAACAGTCTGGGTAGAGTCTGACCGAAGGAATGAATTCAGGTCTATATTTATCTTGACCTGAAATTTTTATCACCTCCCAAAATCATTCAACAATTCCGCTAGGTGGCGCATACGTTTTTTCGGTTTGTGTTCTGGCTGATCTCACCTCTGGCTAACTTCCGCTAGGTGGCGCATAAGAAAAAGCTTAGTGGTGTATAAGAAAAAGCTTAGAGATTTTTACCTTTAGCAGAGCTTTGCCGTAAACATGACGGCATATAAATTGTATATATAACTTAAAGGATCTGTGATCCTTACACTAAAAAAAATTAAAGGGCCAACTTGCCCTGCAAACACAATAGAACAACACAGTTAAATTTTACAGACTGATTTATTTTAGGATGGTTGTAATTGTAAATACAAACTTAGTGAATAGAATAAGGATAGGTTAGAACGAATACCCCAACGCAACTGCCCTCTGCGTGGACTGCTGCTTCCTTTTATAACATTTTGTGTGGCTACATTCTGTAGCTAGACATATGCGACGTCTGAGTGTGAGTGTGGCCTTGACTTCCCGCAGGTGTCTTACTTGGCTGGAATGTGCAATGCAAAAGTCTCACAACATTGTGAAATAGAAATATGCTGACTCTGCTGCAATGTGCATAGGTACTGACTTGGTTCCCATAGATTTGATAACGTTGCGCAATATTGTCATTGCGCGATATGATGAAATGCACTTGCCCTTGAAGCGGGTGTTGGGTTGCAATTA
Source organism: Eurosta solidaginis (assembly GCF_040869045.1). NCBI lineage: Eukaryota > Metazoa > Arthropoda > Insecta > Diptera > Tephritidae > Eurosta > Eurosta solidaginis. The sequence goes on along the minus strand of NC_090319.1, from coordinate 216,374,024 downwards.
TGCTGCTTACAATAATTATGCCAGCGCAGCTGCAGGTGGTCCATCTAACGTGGGAAGAATAATTATGCTGACACAGCTGCAGGTGGCCCATGGGACTGTGGGAAGAGTGATTATGCTGACATAGCGGCAGCTGGCTATGGGATTGTGGGAAGAATGATTATGCTGACACAGCTGCACGTGTAAACTTTAGTTCGTGGGAATCCAACATGTTGGGGAGCCGGCAGCGTTCTAACTCCTCCCCCTTTAAAGATCTGCGTCCCGCGGATTAGTTGGCGAAGAAGGATTTTCGCCTCTTCGACTTAGCCGATTTGCAATGTTTATTTCAGGTAAGATTATCCTTGCTGTGATCTTCCTCCAAATGCACCAAATGAATAGCATTAGTAGCAATAACCCTGATCCTTCAGAAAGTGCGAACCAATTGGTCTTGTCCCTTAGGTATTTCAGAAGTTTGATGTTTTCCATTGTTATTCCGTGTACCAGGTTGAGGTTCAGTGCCATGCTGTGGTTTGTTATGCTGGTCAAAACTGGTGGGAGAACCTGTGCTCCAGAACCACTAGTGCTTGAGTATGTTTCATTGTTAATGACAATGGTTTCGTTGTCCATCTGAAGAATATAAGAACCGTTTAGATAAATTAAACTTTTACCTGATCCTACTGTGCCCATAAAGTTATCAAGGAATATCGTATCCTCTTTGATAACTTCTACCGTGGATTCGTTGTATGTAGAGTAGGTACAGCTTGTGTGTCCGCCTTTGAGGAGGCGTGCCAGACAACCAGTTTCCGGTAATAAGTCAAGAGATTTCCGGTCGCAGACCATAGCAGAAGATAATTGCAAGTAATTTTCCCTTATCCCATAAGTCTCGAATTTGTTGGTCAGGATTGATCTGTATCGCAAATGTATACGGTGACCTCCTTGGATGTTTGCCCTCGTGATTAAGTGATTAAATCTAGCACCAGTGACCTTAGGCAAGGACAGCACATACAGAAGGAGCGTGCTGTTGGTGTAAATCGATGGCTTGCCATATTCAATGGCTTCGATAGCGTTGCTGTATGGGAGGACGTCGATTTCACTAACAAGTTGGTTGACTTCTTCTTTGCTCAAAAGGTTACTGTTAATAATGCTAGCTTTAGCCATCTGGCAGGCGCGGATTAGCTCGTTAACGTCCTCCTTTAAAATTGTTATTCCGTGCTGGATTTCTTGCTCTAATTTTTCCAGGTGCCTTCGATCACGGACTTTGTTCGTGATGGTCACTACTCCATTTAGCTTCTGCAATAATTCATTAGTCTTTTTGAAAATGGCATTGTTTACCTTGTATTGCTGTTCAGTGTTTTCTTTGAGGACATTTTCGTTACGGAGGACTTGGTCCCAGTCGGTGGCATCAGGTGAGCCAGCGATCCACTTCCAAGCAGACCCAATCCAGTTAATTGACCGTCTTGCTCTTTCGGATTTATGTCCTCTTAGTTCGCTCAGGTGTGTGCTGATTCTGTTTAATTGGAATGATAGTACCTCTGTCGAAGATGTTGTTTCATTAAGCTTTTCTAGTGTTTGCTCTAGTCTCGTTGTTGCCAAGTCATATCGCTGCAGGTCAATGGTATGAATAAGTTTGAAGTGCCCATCAATAATCCATGCATATCCATCTCGTATGGTAGCTAGTGGTGAGTCTATCTCGAATATATCGTACGAGTGTACAGTTGCGCAGAGGCAGATGCTATTAATAAAATAAAGATATTAATCTAATTTTATTGAGTTAATTTCCCATGCTTTTACCCCATACGTATATTTTAATCCTAATATTAATTTTCTAATCTAGGATTTTACACATTCATTCATTCATACAGTGAATCGATTAAAGCTATGTAAAATTATAACTATCATTATTCTAGGATTTTTATACTAGTTGAGTTGCGTGGGTTGGAAAGGAAAGTAAGTATTAGTAATTTGAAAGAACAATTAGATTTTGTTTTCATTTTTAAGGTATTTTTAAGGGTTTTTTTTGTTTGTTTGGGATCAGTGAAGCAGTGTAACGAAATGACTTCGCTCTTTGTTTGGTGTTAGTTATTAGTATGTTAGTTGTCTAGTGCTAGGTTAGTTGTTTCTTTTTCCTTTTTTCTTTTTCTTTTTCCTTTAGTGAGGATACCTTTTTTTTTTTTTCTTTCTTTTATTTTTTTTTTTATTTTAATGAACGCTTTTATGCGTTTTACGTATTGCCGCTTTATGCGGGTTTATTTACCAGCCTAATGACTGTAAGATTGTTTATTACTGTTATTATTATGATATTTTTTCGTTTTTATTTTGAGCAGTGCGTGCATTGTAAAAAAAAATTATTTTGCATCGGAATATAGGCGATTTCTCAGCTGACGAAAGGGTCGTGGTGATCCTTTTTAACCATAAGCGTTGATGATTGCAAATGGCCTACTCGGGGCACGAGTAGCTTCACGTCAATTAAAGCAAAGACCTTATGGTGGAGTTGAACCACACCGATCGTCATCATTCGAACCAACGAGTTATTTGGAACCAACCTCTGACTGGATCGGCTACAAAATAATTTGCACCCAAACCCCCGGGACCAAAGGATCTAAGCATGAGACTTGCCTTGTGACCAATGTTATCTCAGACGTTTTTTACGTCGGTCTTGTTGAATTTTTTCCCACTTTCAGTAACAATAGGTACGTTTCTGTTTTCAGCAACAGTTTCTTCTTTGTACAGTGGATTTTGTTTAGCCTTTATCTGTTTATTTGAAATATATAATTTGTCTTCTGCACTGAAGGTGCGTGGGGTAGAACGTTTATTGTTCAACCTAGCGTTCCTGACCTCCTGCTCCCCTTCCAATAATGCTTTAATGTCTTCATACGTTTTCTCTCTGAAGTCCACCAATCCCTGGTAATTGATTCTAGAAGTCCTGTTAAGGAATACGTCTGCTGGCTTTCGTTTAATAACAGAGTGAACGGTATTGTTGTACCGGTCCACTGTTATTGAGACGCGTTCCTTCGGAGTTAATCTATTAAATTCAACAGAAATGCAGCGGTATATTTCAATCAAGGTTGAGTGCAAGCGCTCAACCTGACCGTTGCTTTCGCTTCGTTGTGTGGGGGTTTGGTAGACTTTTATACCGAGTGGGCGGACATAGCTTAAGACAAGAGGAGTTAGAAAACCTCTTTCGTTGCCCATGACCAATATTTTTGGTACTGAGAAGTAGTGCAGGAGATCAGTCAGCTTTTTTCGAATGCGTATTGAAGACTTGTTCTTTATCGAAAATAGTTTAGCGAAATTTGAAAATTTATCTATTGCGCTAAGGTATTTTTGTTTTTCAATCTCGAAGATGTCTATTTTCAGAATCTCACAAGGATAGCCTAGTGCCTACCAATTCGTTTCCATTAATCAGTTGAAATAATTCGCCATATTTTTAAATTTTTTCGCTTATCCTTCTTCTCCCTTCTACAGGAAGGTCCCTAGACATTGTATAATTTACTTCACTGGATATTCGTGCCTTAAGGGGTATTTTATATTTCTTAATTTTTAAAACATTGTTCTTCCTATCTACCACTGCTCCGATTTCCTTAAGGGTATCGTCGCCAATAATCCCATCGAATGTTTTAAGACCGGGAAGGATAAAGAAAGTTATCTCGGAATTAATGCATATGTCTGTAAAAAATTTCGAAGTTATCTTTTCGTTTATATCTACACAGCCCCCCGCTGATCGAACGCTAAATGATATCTACACAGGACAACCCTGTTTGGCCACAGTTGGTCTAATAAAATTTTTATTCGCACCCGTATCGACCAGAAAGTCCAGCGTGCGGCCGTCGGAAAGTTTGTATTCTATATATGGTACGCTAGATGGCCGTTCGGTAGAAAATCCTCTTCCTGTACTGGTTCAGGTTCTTTCTCCGCGTCGTCTGTGGTCACATGATAAAGTCGCTGTTGCATTGTGTTTTCCGACCTAGCATCACGTTTGAAGGGGTTTGGCCGGTTTATGTAGTTTACGCGCCTACTCTGAATGGACTGGTCCACGCCCATCTTTTCAACGGGTGGTTGCGAAGAAGTTGGTTGACCTAGCTGTGGGGATTCCTGTTGATTTGAATTTCGCTTTTCGAAAGGTAATATTCGCTCCTGGGGACGCCACGTTGTCCTTGGAGGTATTGGTGGTGCCTTGGTGGCACTTAAACCATGCATGTGATCTAGTATCGCGTTCATTGGCGCAACAACGCGATTGTCGTGGCGTGTGCTGTGAATAGTGTAGTTTCGGAAATCAGTGTTTTGAATTTCGAGGCATGCAGAATATGCCTCAGGTAGGGTTTTGGGCCGTTGTATGAGGAGCATTTTAGCAAGCTCCCCGTTCAGGCCGCGGATGAAAACATCCAAGGGGCGATTCCTATAAGTATCTATGAGGACTTTTGTCGTCTCCTAAGGGTACGTCTCCGTTTTGATCTTGTTTATAATTAAGGAGAATTGGTGGTTAACGGCAGCGTAGAATTCATCAAGCCGTGAATTTGTTTGGGACAATTGATGGAGTTGATACTCTAAAGTGCGGATGTCGCGTTTATCCGCATAATGGAGTGATAGGCACTCCTTAATGGCACTCCAGTTAGTGTCAAATATATTGTACGATATTAGGGCACTGTCAGCTGATCCCCGTACCTTTTGGCGAGTGTGCTGTAAAATAGCACGGTATATCGGTTTGTTTTTTACCACCTTGAAGTCAGACAGGATGCTCTCAACAGAGTGCACCCATGAAATGTATTGGACGGGATTACCGTCAAAGTTTTGCAATTCTTTCACACAGTCGGGTAACCTGGAGATGTCCTTAAGATCCGCCTCCGTTGCAGGAGCTCGCGGTTCCGCTTCCGGTACGGATGATTGACTTGTTCCTTCCAAAACGTCGAGCCGGGATCGCAGATCATCCAAGGCAGATACCCGCCTATCTACGCTATTCACCTTTTCCAAGAGTGCGTTAACCGCACCTGTCAAATTTGTAACGGTAGTCTACAGCGCTTCCATTAACCTGTAAGAAAATATTAAGGTTTATTTTTAGATATTCTACTTACGCCCCTATTACGTATAGGTTTAGCATTAGCACACTGTTTTTTGTTTTTATAAAAAATTTTTTGGGCTATCAGCCTCTTTTCACTTTATACAGCAGGGTTATTCCCTTTTTTCCAATTTCTTGGGCTATCAGTCTCTTTTCACTCTATACAGCAGGGTTTTTCCCTTTTTCCAATTTCTTGGGCTATCAGCCTCTTTTCACTTCATACAGCAGGGTTTTTCCCTTTTTTCCAATTTCTTGGGCTATCAGCCCCTTTTCACTTTGTTGTGCACTTAGCTTCTCTGGTCCCTGCTCGGGCGCCACTTAAAGGATCTGTGATCCTTACACTAAAAAAAATTAAAGGGCCAACTTGCCCTGCAAACACAATAGAACAACACAGTTAAATTTTACAGACTGATTTATTTTAGGATGGTTGTAATTGTAAATACAAACTTAGTGAATAAAATAAGGATAGGTTAGAACGGATACCCCCACGCAACTGCCCTCTGTGTGGACTGCTGCTTCCTTTTATAACATTTTGTGTGGCTACATTCTGTAGCTAGACATATGCGACGTCTGAGTGTGAGTGTGGCCTTGACTTCCCGCAGGTGTCTTACTTGGCTGGAATGTGCAATGCAAAAGTCTCACAACATTGTGAAATAGAAATATGCTGACTCCGCTGCAATGTGCATAAGTACTGACTTCGTTTCCATAGATTTGATAACGTTGCGCAATATTGTCATTGCGCGATATGATGAAATGCACTTGCCCTTGAAGCGGGTGTTGGGTTGCAATTATGCTGCTTACAATAATTATGCCAGCGCAGCTGCAGGTGGCCCATCTAACGTGGGAAGAATAATTATGCTGACACAACTGCAGGTGGCCCATGGGACTGTGGGAAGAATGATTATGCTGACATAGCGGCAGCTGGCTATGGGATTGTGGGAAGAATGATTATGCTGACACAGCTGCACGTGTAAACTTTAGTTCGTGGGAATCCAACATGTTGGGGAGCCGGTAGCGTTCTAACTTATATATATTACGGTGGGTCGAACTTTTGGGTAGCGGCAATTTCAAATCTACCTGCTGTGTCTTGTGGTGGCTTAAAAAAACAACACAAGCAATTTTACGATCTGCAATTGTGTCACAGTGATACCTCCATTTTTTAAATTGGTTGACTAAAAAACCCACAGAACTATGCTTACGACATGCAAATGCATCACAGTGATGCCTTGGTTTTAAAAGGGGGTTGTAAAAACGCTAATTTCTAATAATTTTTTAAATTTCTTTTCTATTACTAAGTTAAATTCATTTTTTCATTTACATGTGCTCTGACTAAATAAATTTCTAAAGAGAAAAATAAACTCCAAAAAGAAAAAACATAGGCATTTCAAAGTGGGATTTTTCAAAATTTGCCCCTACGACCCAAAGGGGGGACATCAGAATTTGTTTTAGAGGTATGGTTCCTTCGGCAAAGTTTCTTATTTTGATCCCTAGAATATGATTTTCACAGAGCAATGGGCAATTTTTTTTGCCTCCCCACAAATCGACCCGGCCTAATATATATGTATATCAACAAACCGCAAAATACATACCGACACAGCTATACCCATCCATATATATACATTTAGACAGGCATGCTTAACGAACGAAACGATATCATTTCGTTACGATAATCAAGTGACTTCGTTTCGTTTATTAACGTTAAGATCGTCAAATTAACGTTAATTTGGCGTTCTTAACGTTAATACGAAACGAAATGACTTCGTTTCGTTTATTAACGTTGATTATCGTAACGAAATGATATCGTTTCGTTCGTTAAGCATGCCTGCATTTAGATAAGGGCTACTTGTCTCAATGCATATAAATTGGACATGTTTTGAGTAAAAAAAAGTTAGGATTGTTAAATGGGTGGCCCTACATTTTTAAAGGACCGCAAGTTTTTAAATGTCCCTTCATATTTCTGATGAGTCCTAGACTTCACCCGAGCCGTTTTAAAGAGTCCCATAGATTTCTAATCGAGCGACTGCACCCCAAAACCCCCACCCACCCGCCTTTTTTATCGTCTACAAAAAGTAGCAGTTGGACACCTGTAGTACCGCCGAACTCCCCAATCCCAACCCACAGCCCCCAACCCCCACCCACCGTTTTTCTCGTCTACAAAAAGGAGTCGATGGGCACTTGTAGTACCGCCCCCTTTTTTCTCGTTTGTAAAACGGGCCTGTCGGGCACCCGATCAGGGGCAGATTATCTTAATATGGAACTCATGATTTTCCATTATTGAACATTTGTGTGACCATGCCGTTACATATGATTGTTTGATTGTAAGTTTGTGTACACATGCTGTTGCTGGTCCATATATATGCATGTCAGAATTTCATAATTCCATTTGGGCTCCTTAAAAATGGGAGCATATACATACATTATATTTTTTTAAATATGAGTATTAAACATTTTGTGTACATGATCACATATGTTTGGACATGGGAATTTTATTAAACCACACTGATAAGAAACCTCAACCGTACAACATTGCAACACATTTATATGTATATATGTAAATAAAACTTCATACTGCATTTCATTTAATTAAATTCGTTATAAGAAATTTCCGTAAATATAAAACACAGAACACCGATCACTTCCCATTTAGTTGAGCTTTACAACTATTCCAAAATTAGCTACCCGTTGAGTTGAACTTTAGCCTGCGGAGAAGAAAAACAAAAAACAGAATTTATTATTAAGATTTAGATCTCGAGCCGACAAAAACATCAAAAAAGGAACCAAACATAATAAAAACTCTAGAAAAAGGAAAATAAAAAAAATAAAATAGTATGCCTTCATTTGTGTGCGAGTATTGTAACAAAGAATTTAAATATGATCGCAGTTTAAGACGACATATTAGAAACTATCATGCGAAAGAAGTGAGTTGCAATGTATGCAAACACAAGTTTAATAACAATCAAATGTTTTAACACATAAACGTTTACAACATACAACTAACGCGGATGACCCTATATATTGTGATGTTTGTGCATTTAATATCGCAAAAAAACTGTGGTCATATAACATACGCACTAATACACACAAACAAAAGGCTAGACAGAACTTCACTTCTAATCTTAAAAGCATTAAATCAGTATTCAATAAGCGAAGAAGCGAACATTTGTATTTGAAAATAATGTAAAAGAGGATTTGATTGTTGAACACTTTTTTGCAACAATAAAAAAAAAACTTTGTAAAATTTTAAGGGAAAAACTAACTCATTAACAAAACATTAAGTTTAATTGCGAGCTGTTTTGTAAATATATTTTGATTAAAGAAGACGTATAGTGTTTAATGGAATTGAAATCACATCAAACCAAGATGATTGTGCTTGAATAAACTTCTACGGAAAATGATATTAATCTGTTTTACGAGGACCAGTGTGTTATTTTATCTTCAAAAATGAGCGAATTTCAAGAAAGAGATAGTGGTTGGTCACTAATTGAGATATCACATCTAGAAGCGAATATAAATAAATATGAGCCTATTAAAGGCTCAAAATATATACCTTTACCGCCAACAATTCAAAACAAAGATTCTTGTATAAATATTCAAAACACAGATGAATACTGTTTCAATTGGGCAAGTATATCAGCTCTATATCCTAGAAGTTCTAACACAAATAGATGTTCATCATATGAAGTTGATGATATAAAAGCAGATGTGATAGAACTGCGAAACAATATTACTATCAACTTCCATAATCTAAATTTTCCACTTGCGGTTAAACAAATCCAGATATTTGAAGAAAACAATTCTTGTATTAGTGTCAACGTGTTCGGCCTGTATAATACCACTATAGTGGGCCCATATTATTTTACAAAAGAGGAACGAGAACATGATATAAATTTATTGTTGTTAGAGGACATTAAAAACTTTCATTACGTTTGGATAAAAAATTTAAGTAGATTAATGAGGCATCAAGTTACAAGCTATGAGCATAAATATTTTTGCAACACATATTTAATCCACTTCCATACAAACAAAGCTTTAGCATACCACAAGGATCATTGCAATAAAATAGTAACCGAGATGCCTTCCGAAAATGATAAAGCATTAAACTTTAGTAATTTAAAAAAAAAATTAGATGTGTCCTTTGTTATTTATGCATTTTTCACAATCTTTCGTCCTACGACTGTCATTTGTTTGTTAGAGAACTTTCGACAACACAACGCGGCATTAAAGTTATTCCCTTAAATAAAGAGTTATATATATCCATATCTAAGAGAATATATAAAACTGAAAAAGATTCTATCGAACTTCGTTTTTTGGATTCATACAGATTTATGCCATCTAGCTTACAAAGTTTAGCAAGTTGCTTAACCGATGAAGATTTACATATTGTAACGGATTTGCTGCAAATCCTCTTATTTGTCCTTTTGCTAGGTTCGTATCGCTAAACTGTTGAATAAATAACTCCAATGTTGAATAATGGAAAAATGGCCTTTATTAAAATACTTCACAATAACACTCAAACTGTGCAACGAATAGCTTAAATGAAACTGACTTTCAAAATAATACTGCTATTGGTCGCTAGATATCGTCTTAGTCGTAACTGCTTAACAACTCAAATCAAACTGAATTACAGCGCCTCTACATCTGTCGCCTTTTATACTCTTTGGTTTTCTCTTTCGCATTTTCTAGAATCTACTAGCATTGTCCATGAGCTCTCAAACTTCTCAGCTATAACTAAAATTGCACAATTTTATACATCTTCTAGGCGCTTCCAGAATCTACTAGTCCAGTAGCTCTCAAACTTCTCAGCTGTAACTACAATTGCACAATTTTATAGTTTTTCTCATTGCATACTTATAGGAGTATCTCAGATATATGCATGTGTTAGTTCATTGACACTCCGCTGCTCGTATACGTACATGGTACATATATGTAGACGCAGTTATTGTTTCGTTTATGTAGATACATAATGATTGAATTATTGATGTACATTCACGTCACTGCTTAGCATCGGCTGAGAGCTGGCAGCACTCCTTAGTTTTGCTAATATTCGTAACACTGCCCTCCACCTAAGTCTGATCGACCCGATCAGACAAATCTCTCGATCTAAACGCTGCTAGCATCTCCAAATGTACCACTCTTCTACTCCATGGTTTCTCAATGCTTTGTATGCGGTAGATGGTATCACTGATCTTCTTCACAACTTTGTACGGGCCTTCCCAACTGCACCGAAATTTGGATGGAACACCTTTCCACCGGTGAGGGTTGTATAACAGTACCAAATCTTCCGCCAAGAAACCTTCCGAATTATTGTTATCATGGTACCTGTGTTTCATCGTACCACTCAATACATTGGTTCGTTCCTTCACACTCTGTTGTTTGGCCGATGAACTACTTCGTAGAGCTTGCGCTGGACGGATTTGCTTTGCATAATCAGTATCGTTCCCACGTTTCCCCACAGTAGTGCGCTCTGGCTTGAAACTACCCTCGCATTCTTTCTCGGAAATTCGTTGCTTCGTTTTCCTGCGTCTTTTAGGTTTTGTCAATGCCAGTGTTTCTCTCGCAGGTACTTTTGATTTTGATTTATTTGGCCCATTCGATCTATCAACCTTTGTCTTTGACTTTCGTGGTCTTTGTCGAGTCTTTTCCACCAGTACCAGATTACTGCTGAACCCTCTTTCCAAACTAAAGTTAAGTGCTATGTCCTGGTTCTTATAGCGCATAATTTTTCTCCGCATATCGATCCTGATGTCATGGTCAACCAAGAAGTCCACTCCCAATGTGACTTCATCAACGATCTCCGCCACAACGAATTTGTGTAGAACCATGACTTTTCCAATTAATACCTCACATACCACTTCGCCTTGGACTTGATTATACTCGCCTGTGACCGTACGCAACCCTGCTCCAGGTAATGACTTTACTCTCCTGTAGAACAAATCAGATCGAATCAAGGAATGAGATGCCCCCGTATCTACAGTCAGTACACGCTCTTTACCATCCACATTCCCTCTGATGGTAAGACTGCTTGATTTCCTTCCAATCTGCGACACAGATATCACAGGACATTCAATAGTCGGGGCAAGTTTTCGTTCTTTACATCCGACACGCTCATTCCGCCAGCTTTGCGTTTACGGCCACCCACATTTTTGGAACTCTTAGGACCAAGATCGCAATGACGTGCAATGTGACCTGGGTTGCCGCACTTGAAACATTTAATAACTCCGGCATACTTCTGTTGAGATCCCTTCAGTGCTTCCAAAATTTTTTCTACCCACTCTGGCCTTTCTACTTCCACAAGGCGTGCTTTGAAAACTGGCTTACTCAAAAGCGAGGCTGTTTCCTGAGTCAGCGCATGCGATACCGTTTCAGCAAATGTTAGTTTTGGATTCGCATATGTAGCCCGCTTCGTTTCCACATCTCGTATGCCATTTATGAAATTCTGGATTTTTACCCTCTCGCTGTATTCCACGGGTGCGTCCGCATTTGCGAGATGAGCCAACCTTTCAACATCCGAGACAAACTCCTGCAAAGTCTCATTCGCTCTTTGGTGACGGTTTTGCAACTCAATTTTGAATATCTGTTTCCTATGCTCGCTTCCGTAACGTCTCTCTAAAGCGCTCATCAATGTTTCGTAGTGGTTCCGCTCGTACTCTGGATGATCTGTAAGATTTCCGCGGCAGGCCCTTTCAGTGCCACGAACAGAGCTGCAACTTTATCTTCAGCATTCCATTGGTTCACTGCTGCGGTCTTCTCAAACTGTAGCTTAAAGACCTGAAAAGGAACAGAACCGTCAAAGGATGGTGTCTTTACCTTTGGACTACTCGCTGAAACAGCTGGGCGATTTAGTTGTAACTGCTCCATACGACCTTTTAAATCATCTACTTCTGCCTGAAATTGAGCCATTTTTGCATCCTGCGCTTCCAGTTTTGCTGATACCTGTTCCAAAATTTCTGCCGACATTTCAGATATACGTGCCTCTTGCGCTTTCAATTGAGATGCCATATATGTCTTTTGGTCTTCCAGTTGAGATGACACTTGCGACGTCATTTCTGAAATACGTGCCTCCTCCTGTGATTCCAGTTGGGATGCCATATATGTCTTCTGCTCTTCCAGTTGGGATGCCATATATGTCTTCTGTTCTTCCAGTTGAGTTTTCATCTTGGATGTTATCTGTGTCGACATTTCTGAAATGCGTGCCTCCTGTGATTCCAATTGTGATGACATGTTGGTAGATATTTGTGATGACGTTTCGGACATTTGTACCGATATTGCAGCCAATATCATGTTCAGGTCTGTGTTCGCCATTGTCTGCGGTGTTTCTTCCATTTTTGTTATTTCCTCGCCATCAAGATGAAAGTCATACTCTTCCACATCAATTCCTTCTGCTTCCATTGCCTCTCGTAGCCGTGCCTGAAGTTCAAGTTTAACGCCGCTTGTATTCAATCCACGGCTCTCCAACTCCTTCTTTAGTTGCTGGATCTTCAATTCACTGAACTTTGCCATGTCCTTTTTGTCCTTTGGAATTTATTCAACAATTCCTCTTCTGACACCAATTGTAACGAATTTGCTGCAAATCCTCTTATTTGCCCTTTTGCTAGCTTCGTATCGCTAAACTGTTGAATAAATAACTCCAATATTGAATAATGGAAAAATGGCCTTTATTAAAATATTTCACAATAACACTCAAACTGTGCAACGAATAGCTTAAATGAAACTGACTTTCAAGATAATACTGCTATTGCTCGCTAGATATCGTCTTAGTAGTAACTGCTTAACAACTCAAATCAAACTGAATTACAGCACCTCTACATCTGTCGTCTTTTATACTCTTTGGTTTCCTCGTTCGCATTTTCTAGAATCTACTAGCATTGTCCATGAGCTCTCAAACTTCTCAGCTATAACTAAAATTGCACAATTTTATACATCTTCTAGGCGCTTCCAGAATCTACTAGTCCAGTAGCTCTCAAACTTCTCAGCTGTAACTACAATTGCACAATTTTATAGTTTTTCTCATTGCACACTTATAGGAGTATCTCAGATATATGCATGTGTTAGTGCATTGACTCTCCGCTGCTCGTATACGTACATGGTACATATATGTAGACGCAGTTATTGTTTCGTTTATGTAGATACATAATGATTGAATTATTGATGTGCATTCACGTCACTGCTTAGCATCGGCTGAGAGCTGGCAGCACTCCTTAGTTTTGCTAATATTCGTAACAATATTGTAAAATCAGTTTATAAAAATAATGATGAATTTACATTAATAAAACGTAAAGGTGTATTTCCTTATGATTACCTAAACTCGATAGACCGTTTAAAAGAAACAGAACTACCTGCTCGTTCATTTTTCTTTAACAAATTAAATAATAAATCGTGTAGTGCAGCTGGTTACGAACATGCTCAACAAGTGTGGAATATATTCAAATGGAAAAACTTAATGGATTATTTATTGTTATATTTGAAAGTAGATGTCTTACTATTATGTGACATTTTCGAAAATTAGATCCATGTCAATATTATACCACACCAGGGTTATCTTGGGATGCTATGTTGAAGACAACAAAAATAAATTTAGAACTAATAACCGATAATAATATGTATAGTTTTATAAAGCGGGGTATTAGAGGAGGAATTTTTCAGTGCAGTAAGCGATATTCAATAGCAAATAATAAATATATGAGTGATTATGACTGTAATAAAGAATCAAATTATCTCATTTATTTAGATGTAAACATTTTGTATGGTTTTGCTATGTCCCAGTATCTTCCATTTAGAAATTTTGAATTGGTTGAAAATATTGAAGGCTTTAATGTAAACAATATTGCAGATGATTCGGAAATTGGTTATATATTAGAAGTGGATTTAGTATATCCATCTAGTTTACATGATTATCATAATGATTTTCCATTCTGTTCAGAAAACAAAAAAAAAATAAAAATATGAAATATACTAAGCTGATAACAGACTTATCCAAAAAAGAAAAATATATAATACACTATAGAACTCTTAAACAATGTATAAGACATGGATTAGTTTTAGTTAAAATAGATAAAATTCTAAAATTTGTTCAATCAGATTGGTTGAAAAAATATATTGATTTGAATAACCACCATCCAACATTAGCTAAAAATTCATTTGAACAAAATTGTTTCAAGCTATTAAACAATGCAATCTATGGAAAGACTATGAAAAATGTTGATAAACGAAAAGATATATAAATAGTAAGCGAATGGGAGAGTAGAGGCAGGAGATTATGAGCTATAGCTCTAATAGCAAATTTTAATTTTCATAGTTCACAACAATTTACTGATAATATGATTGCAATAAAATTGAATAAAGGTTTCACAATTTACAATAAACCTATTTATATAGGTTTTACCGTTTTAGAACTTTCTAAACTGAAAATGTATGAATTTCATTATGATTATATTAAACCAAAATATTGTGAAAATGTTAATCTTAACTATATGGATACTGACTCCTTTATTTACGATATTAAGACAAATGACTTTTATGATGATATTCGTAAGGATATAAGCATGCAATTTGATACATCTGCATACCCAAATCCAAATGTGTTTGATTTTCCATTGTTAAACAAAAAGGTTTTGGGTATGATGAAAGATGAATGTAATGGTAAATTAATGAAGGAATTTATTGGTTTGAGAGCAAAAATGTATTCTATTCGCATCGATCAAGAAGAAAAAGAGATTAAAAAAATTAAAGGTGTTAGAAAATGTGTTACTTTCAAACTTTCTGCAAATGATTTTAAAAGATGCTTATTCGAAAAGAAATTGTACTTTGACTCAATTTATATTTTTAGATCAAAATGTCATGCATTGTATACACAAGAAATAAATAAATTAACATTAAGTTTTTTAGATGATAAGAGATTTGTAAAAATAATGGAATTAATACCTACGCTTTGAATCATTATAAAATAAAAGAATAAAAACATAATTCAGTTGTATCTTATTTAAAGCTTCGAAAAAGAATACTTTCGAAATTGCATCATCGAAAAGAAGTATACCACACCAGATTCTTATAAGATACACAACTGATAGGTAACAAATTTACCAGATTCTTATCAGATACTCAACTGGTAGGTAACAGATTTATCAGATTCTTATCAGATGCACAACTGGTAGGTAACAGATTTACGAGATTCTTATCAGATACACATCTGGTAGGTAACAGATTTACCAGATTATTATCAGATACACAACTGATAGGTAACAGATTTTTTTTCGATCACTCATTAAAAATCACGTCAAATAATCATATGACTGCATTAGCAAATCTTGTTAAGATCAGGAAAGTATGAAAAGGAAAACTTAAAAGAATGAAATTGGGAGAATTGGATAGAATCAAATTGTTAGAGGATACAGGCATTCTACTAATTAAGACTGTCTCGGCCGTTTCATGTTCATAACGAAAACTGGTCCCGCAAACACTTTGTCAAATGTACTTTCCTTATCTTCCTTTTCTGAAACATAGACGCACACAAGTAGATTACGCATTGCTTAATGAGATGGCATGTTGCAAGTAGATTACGCATTGCTTACTATAATGAGATGTCATGTTAAAAGTAGATTACACATTTCTTATCGCACACAAAAAGTACTTTATTGTTCTATTCTTCTACTATAAAAGCTCAGCTCAGATCTACTTTACATTATTCAAATTTTTGACTAAGATTGATTTACGTATAAAATCTAAAAATTATGATTAATGACCACGTTAGGAGGGATGATCACTCTAATGATTTCTTCCCGTAGCACTGCATTCTAGAGGATGACCAGCAGCGTGAAGAGCTGCTTGATGAGATCCGGAAGGGATGGTGGAATACCTGAGGTTGCAACCGGAGTTCCTTAATGTATCTAACCTAACATTGGTTGTTACAGATACGGATTTGGGAGATATAAAGGCAGGAAATTTGTCTGTGTTTTATTTAGTTATTTAAAAGGTTTATTTGAAAAAGTAAGTATTTACATGTAGAATTTACAACGAAGTTGATTATACATTTTTGTGTAAGTGTTTATAATTTTGTAGGCTTCCTCATACAAACGCTCTAGGTGTGAGCAATTGCAAGTGTCTGGGCTATCTGTGCTATTAGAATTCGACCAAACACAGTTTTCATAGTGTTCACCGAAATAATTTTTTATTTTACTTAATTTACCTCTATACTCAATTTTTGAATGAATTTCGAAAAGCCTTTTCCTCTGCTCTTCAGGTAAAATATGTTTAAATTGTTTCAGAAAATTAAATATGTCTACTGCTGCTGACGACGACCATGGCATGTTTGTGATTACTGAACCTTATATGCAATGTTTGATAATAACGATCAACATGAATTATGGTTGGATTTATATCGTACGAAGTATGCTCATATAATGCTTCTCGTTTATGTAATGTCTCCGTATTGCCTTCCGGAAATTCAAAGCAATAGATATTTAAAGTACGCTGTATATAATTGCTGTAATAAGAGCATTTAATTCGTATTTCAAAATTAAATTGAAATGTCTATAAAAAACCTCTGGGCTTTCAATAATGCCTCCTATTCTCTTTTCCTTTTCAACTAGTAATTCTTTAAAATCCCTCTAGAATTTTTTTCACACCATGTGACTCACTCCTTTGATCGCGAATAGTTGGTCTAAAAGATCCCCCAGGGCTATGCGTTGTTGTTGTTGTTGCTGTTGCTGTTGTCTAGTGTTTCCTAAAATGGTGCTCCGTACGTAGTTTTGAAAACAAATAATAATAATTATAATGAGATATAAAATTTAAAATTCATTGTGATATATCCCTTTGTTTACGTCAATTTAAAATGAGGTTGATATTGGAAAACAATGTATTTATATACTTACTTTTCTTCTTCTTCTTCTTATTCTCACCCTTTTAAAATAAAAAGAACACTAAAGTTAAGATTTCTAATTCTATTTTATTTCATTATAAATTTAAATTACTAGCCGATATGTATTTGAACAAAATATATGCTGGTTTTAAAGCACAACGAATTTGTCGTTGGTTGATTTTCAAATTACAATCAGTATGAAAATGATATTGACAACGCACAACATCTGGGTGTAAACTATATAATCTAAAGAGATTCATTCCATCACATCCTGTACTCTCCTCTTCAATGTTAAACACCGGCTTTTGGAGGAACTCTGCTATACTTTTTTCTTGCCCCTTAACATAACTTTTTATGTTCTTCAATGTTGACATCAAAAAGATTTTTGCAGATTTACAACTATCGCTTCCATTGGACCATAATAAATTATGGTGGTGTAACATTAACCAATTAGCTTGTCGTCAGATCCGAAAATTCAAATGGAGCTTTTATGTGGAAACAATGGAATTCTCCATTGTTGAGGACCAGAGCTATTTCCTTTCCAATAAATCTATTATCGTATGCTTGAAAGCCTTGAACATCTACTGTCGCAAACTATATATTTTGCCCACACTTATATGCTTTAGAAATATGGACCTTTTAAAAATTTGGAGTCCCCCATCTAAAATCTGAGCTCGATACTCTCCTGCACTGATGAACTTCTAAGCTCTTTTTTTCTTGCAGTCAGAACACAAAACAAACAATTCGAAGCTTTTCCTTATACACTGTACACAAACTTACAATCTAATGAAATACGACATGTGGTTTTATTTATATATATACATATAAATATGCTTCAATGCTGATTAGTTAAGGTTTCTTATCAGCATGTTTTGAGTTTTCTCTTACACAAACATTCCCAAGCGTAGGTATTAACTCCATTATTTTTTACAAATCTCTTATCATCTAAAAACTTAACGTTACTTTATTTATTTCGTGTGTATACAATTCAAGACATTGTGACCTAAAAATATATATTGAGTCAAAGTACAATTTCTTTTCGAATAAACATCTTCTAAAATCACTTAAACTCATCTAATAAAATGCAAAACGAGCCCAAATGGTTGTAATCAATGTGAGAACATGTTTTATTGAAATACAAAACAAAGAAATCATTAGTTCAATATTAAGATAACCTTTAGTTAAGAAATTCTCACATGCATATACATATATGGACCAGCATGTGTACACAAACTTACAATCAAACAATCATATGTGTAAGTATGTATATATAAATAAAATGTTTAATCTGCCCCTGATCGGGTTTCTATGTTTTATACTTAGGGAAAATTCTGATAACCAATTTAATTAAATGAAATACAGCATGAAGTTTTATTTACATATATACATATAAATATGTTGCAATGTTGTACGGTTGAGGTTTCTTATCAGTGTGGTTTAATAAAATTCCCATGTCCAAACATATGTGGTGGCATGTACACAAAATGTTCAATACTCATATGTAAAAAAAATATAATTTATGTATATGCTCCCATTTTTAAGGAGCCCAAATGGAATTATGAAATTCTCACATGCATATATATGGACCAGCAACAGCATGTGTACCAAACTTACAATCAAACAATCATATGTAACGGCATGGTCACACAAATGTTCAATAATGGAAAATCATGAGTTCTATATTAAGATAACCTTTAGTTAACAATCTGCCCCTGATCGGGTGCCTGACAGGCACGTTTTACAAACGAGAAAAAAGGGGGTGCCCATCGACTCCTTTTTGTAGACGAGAAAATGGGGTTGGTGGGTTGGGCGGTACTACAGGTGTCCAACTGCTACTTTTTGTAGACGAGAAAAAAGGCGGGTAGGTGGGGGGATTGGGGTGCAGTAGCTCGATTAGAAATCTATGGGACTCTTTAAAACGGATCGGGTGAAGTCTAGGACTCATCAGAAATATGAGGGGACATTTAAAAATTTGCGGCCCTTTAATTTGTAGGGCCCCCCATTTAACGATCCTAATTTTTTTTTTTTACTCAAAAGTTGTCCAATTTATATGCATTGAGACAAGTGCCTTTATCTAAATGTATGTATATGGATGGCTATGTCTGTGTCGGTATGTATTTTGCGGTTTGTTGATATACATATATATATATATATATATATATATATATATATAATTTATATGCCGTCATGTTTACGGCAAAGCTCTGCTAAAGGTAAAAAGCTCTAAGCTTTTTCTTATACACCACTAAGCTTTTTCTTATGCGCCACCTAGCGGAAGTTAGCCAGAGGTGAGATCAGCCAGACCACAAACCGAAAAAACGTACGCGCCACCTAGCGGAATTGTTGAGTGATTTTGGGAGGTGGTAAAAATTTCAGGTCAAGATAAATATAGATCTGGTTTCATTCCTTCGGTCAGACTCAACCCAGACTGGACCGAAAATAACGAACTATGCCATTCCTAAGGCCAGACTGGTGACAGACTGAGCAAAAGTATGGAGTTTTTAGGGTGAGACATGCACCGAGCTTTCCATACAAAATGTGATCCAGAACCGCTATATACTTACTACTTGTACTAATACACCCCCTTTTTTTGGATTTCTTTCAAAAGTTAAGCATTTACCCAAGCGTGTTGAGATTGAGAGGGATGAGCCAATTAATTCATGCCGCTTTGCGGAGCGCATACGTGAATTAATGCGGTGTTCACTGGCGCATCGTTACGAACGGGTGCGAAAATTGGCTGCATTATGGTTTGTGTGCGCTCGTGATTTTCGAATTGAATTGAGTTGCCACAAGCGTTGTTGAGTATTTCTAGCATACTAGGTAGTTTATTTGATGAGAATGTTCTGATGAGGTTACTTTTCACAATTGTGGAGGAAATATTGCGTTTACAACATGAAAGTTTGCATACAAATAATATAGGTTCCAAAGAGTTTATACGAAAATTACGCTTTTCATTGACGAACTTGAAGTTAGCGACTCAGCAATATACACCTATACGTTAGCAAGATTTTTGGATATCTTTTGTATGGTATGTTTTAAAAAGGATTATAAAATTGTGCAAACGCTATTTGATAATTCGGCTTACATAGACTCTAAGCTAATAAGCTCTTCGCTAAGGAGTATTCAAAAGGTAATGATTCCATTATGCAGCGGATCCAAAATACGAAAAAAAGTAATCTTTTGTTGTCGGCAGGTTGATTTATTGGGAAAAATGCAAGCTCAAATGGAAAAAATTTACAAAGATTCGGGGAATGGGATGGATATTTTAACTGGAGTATGTTGTAGTAATTTACAATCATTACTACTAGTTGTACTGGACGCCAAAGATTTTGTTGGCGGGATTTGTGTATTGATGTTTGTGTTGCCGCTGTGGTTTGGCAAGGAGAGGTTACGAAAACGTGTTGTCGATGATAAACACCTCCCCCACCAGTAGCAGCAGTAGTGCTATTTGATGCTGCTGTTTTAATTGAGGAGTTCGATGTAATTCGCCTATGCATTGGTGATGCGTTGCTGGAGTGGCAAAGTGTTCGTATTTGCGTCAGCTGCCAATTGTTCGATTGGACGGGCTGTGGCATACTTGGAAGAAGCAATAATCTTCGTACGTTCGTACATTTTGTATTCCTCTGGGTTTTCCTGTTGCTGCTGCATAGATGCATTGCCTACATGTTGATGAATAAAATTAGCCCCAGCAGGGTATTTTGGTGAACCAAGCCCACCTCTCCCATCCTGTCCCATTTGCAAGCGATGCATTGCCTCACTGAACCGTTGATTAGCCATCGATTAAACTTCACATTAAACAATATATTAACTTTTTTCATCCGCACAAAGGCGAAGTTCGTAATTGTAATTGCAGGTTCCATGAAATTTTATTAAACTTGGTATGCACTACAATGCCTATGGTAAAGCGATGACGGAATCTACAAAGAAGTTCATATATACTGGACTGTTTGCGATACCTTATCCAGCCATAGTGAGTGGCATTGTACAAACTCTCCGACTGAAGAAATGGAAAATGGGAATTTCAACTTTTGCCACTTGTACTGCTCTTGTTATTTGGAGCTTATTCCGCACCTGTGGTTCTTTACCGCACTTTCACATTTAACGATTGTCCGCAGGCGGCTAAAGAAGTACAACAACAAGTCGAGAAGGCACGCAAAGATTTAATAGCAACAGGTTTTGTTTTCCGCGACTGACTTTAAAAGATACTAAGCATGATTATTTTATAGATTATCCAATGCATACACGTTGAGTAATTTTAAAACAAAAAGTTATTCCAGCCCTCAATAAATGTGATCAGAGATCATTCGGAAGGTTACGACACTGCATTTTAAGCACTGGAATTTATATATGGCAGTGAAGTCGGAGGTTCGTAAATGATGAATGTAATTAACGATTGTGTTGTTTCGAATCGGTAGCTGAAGGTCTTCATAACTTAGCCTTGAGAATTTTATGAATGTGTTTGGTAAGTATACTCGGTGTTTAAGATCAACTTTGCCCTTGTTAATTGTTTAATGTTATGTCCATTTCGGTTTATGAAGAGATGCCCGCTTCTTTCGATGAAGAACACGAGTGGGATCTGAGAGCGTATGCTGGAAGGAGCCAAGCGGCATTGATTCCCAATATGTGCTACCTTATAAGGGGCTACAACACTTGAAAACTAACATCAAATATATCATAAATGAAAGGAAAATTGTACGGTACATGTTTGGTAAGCCAGGTATTCCTAATAAATATAACTCCAAAATAATCAGTGCAGTATAAAAATGTAAAAATCGGGCTTATAATAGTAAAATCTCTTATCATACAACGTAACACAACAACCTTTATATATAAGCAATTCACACAGTATCCTGCTCGGCCGTATATGCCATGCTTCCAACAGAGTTTATATAGAGAACTGTGGGAAAAACTCATCTGCAAATTTTACATGAAGACGACCCCCTTGTGGATTGCTCACTTGTATTTATGATTGGACTGCATACCGGTTCTAGCACAGTGTGGTTTCATAGCTTTCTTGATGGAAGATTTGAAGTTGAGATAAGGTGTTATATGGGCATCCGCTATAAGGTAATATTCCGCTTAGACGACGATATAGCGTAGATTTTGGTTTTGTTGTTGCTGTAGTAGTAACCTCCAAAACCATTCCGAAAGCTTTGTTGTAATCTGCAATGAAGGGTGCGTCTATATTATACTGCATAAATTAATAGGCAATACCAGTATACCCAACACCTCCCCTCTGTGGCCGTTGGGTGGATATTAAAAAAAATAATAATAAATAAATGTAAGGCGCGATAAACTCCGAAGAGATCTAAGGCCGAGCTTCTCTTCCAATTTGCGTCGTGCTCCTCTTGATTTTCCCTACAAATTGGCCGGACGGGACCTACATGATTGTATGCCGACTCCGAACGGCATCTGCCAGGCAGATGAGTTTTCACTGAGAGCTTTTCATGGCAGAAATACACCCGGAGCGCTTGCCAAACACTTCCGAGGGGCAACCCAGCTTAGAAAAATTTTCTTCTAATTGAAAAACCTTATTTCTAAAATTTTTGATGTTGCTTTGCCCGGGGTTTGAACCCAGGGCATCCGGTGTGGTAGGCGGAGCACGCTACCATCACACCACGGTGGCCGGTGGGTGGAGATTCCACTGTTACTTATCGTACCTTTTTCACCATATTGTTTTGGAGCATGCGCGTTGACATCAGAACCTGAAGCTCCATTAGGGTGTGGAGTCAAATTGGAGGGGGTGGGTGCTACAAAGGTACGTGATTATGCGTACGTGGGTGGATTCCATTCATACCTTTTGGTTCGTGGACAAATTCCACCGTTTAGGCGACGGCGTTTGAATTTATATACAATAAAGGCTGTTAATGCGCGTGGAGATTAACAACTCGAATTTTACGTTCATAAAAAACTATTTTGTTGATGGCAGGCCACGCCAAAGGCATACATGTGTATTTAGTATAAAATCCTCAAACGAAATATGAATCAATCGAAAAATAGATCAAGACGACGGTGAAAAGTAACTCCACCTTAAGTTTCCCTGAAAAGTCATCGAAAACCCCCAAAACCCGATATATGTTGTCATTTACTAGAGATGTAATTTGAGGTATCCGACCAGAATAAACCTTCTCTAATTTCAATACGTAAACCTTTTTTCGATTTTCTTTGACTGGACTTCAACGAGCAAAACAAATATCGTTGCGATCTGTTTATTCACATTTCGATGAATTATTTGTAAATTTATTTCATTTGTAATGTTAAATCAAATTGCTACTTTGTGAAGCTTATTAGAGCATTATTTATCATAAGGAATTATATGAGTTAATTACTTTAGCTGATGAAAAGGCTAATTACTTTTACCATAAGAAGCGCCTGGAGAGCATATATCTCAAAAGGAAATGTAACTGAAGTAGTCCAAAAGACACAAAAGGTGGACACAGTTATTTAATATAAATTTGTTTGAGCGGAACATACACTAAATAAAATCCTTACATTGAGACTGCTGAATAAAGTAAGTTTAAGCACACGCGGTTCTGGCCGCAATGTGTCAAATATAATAATAAAAAAATTGGGGGATTTCGCAATAGGCAAAAATATTTGTCTTTGGTTTGTTATGAACTTCTCTACATATCAATACATGGTTACTCTTTCTGATTAAATAATGAGTTTTCATACAATTGAACAAGAGAAATGCCCAAATATGAATATTTTGATGATCAAAAACTGAATATAGTTTTTTAATCATCTTTTGAAATCATATCTGAATCAAATGTGTTTAAGTGATCAACAATTTTTAATCATTTTTCATTCAGCCTTCTGAATCTTTCTGATTATCTTTGTTGACTGAATAATGAATATTCTACTTGTTAAAATTTTTCCTCTCATTGAAGATCTTATTTTGTATGAGATTTGAAGAATAAATGCATGATAATCGTACTCGAAATTCATTTATTAATCTCAACCAAAACGATTGAAATATGTTCACAAATATCATCTGAACATGACTGTGACAGCAGTCAAATATCACTCCAAAACAATTAAAGTTCACTTTTACAATGATATCAATTATGAATAAAGCATTTCGAGATATGAATCATAAATGATTATTCAAGAATAATCACATTTAAGGTACATTTTTATCCCGGCGATACATTGATTTTCGAATAAAATATACCTTTAAATTAGAACGTTTTCAACCATCTGGGGGTATGATATTTGAATATTTTTTGATACTGGATATTCTGGTGACGATATGAATAAATTTCTTTGGGGGGAATAATTATTGATTCAACTGTATTCTGTGGCAGATCGTGGATCTGCGTTAGGGTTCTAGTGGGCTCGTCCGGGGTGAACGAGTGAATTTGGGTTTGATTGAAAAAAAAAAACTAGAAATAGAATGGGCCGAGTCCCTTTAGGTTCTGTGGAAGATAGCGGATCTGCGTTAGGTTATTGGTTGGCCTCGTTTCGGGTGAACGAGAGCTGGGTTTTTGGACATCCCTCGACCGAACTCTTCCGTCTTCCTGTTAGGCATTCCTTCCATCTCCGTTACCGCGAGAGCTTAAATTTAGGGGATCGTGTTTACTCACGTGGCGAGCCCGGTGATTCCGCTGTGGAACACTGTGAATTTTTGAAAATTAAAAATAGAAAGGGTCGAGTGCCTTAGGGGGGTTTAAATCTCCAGTAGGATCCCCACACGGCGAGTCATAATGTAGGAGTATATATTGCTAGCTGTTCGTTCACGTGATTAGCCCGAGGATTCCGGGTTGGCACTGAGTGCCCAGGGTGGTTGGAAAACCCGGTGGGAGTTTCACCTCACACGTGGAGGCTGTACTACGTAGTTAAAATTGGAAATTGTCCGCTCATGTGGCGAGCCTGCCAATTCCGTGGTCGATACTAAGTGCCTAGGGTGGTTTGGAATCCGCAGTGGGAGCCTCCCAAGGTGAGTCCCGGTGTAGGAGTAACGTAGTGTATATGTTATGCTCTCACGGTGACGAGATGAGTTCGGTGGGAATACCTAACTGGAAATCTGAGAAGAAGGGGGGGGGGGGGGGGGGGGAGGGGGGAATTATCGATAGGAAAGTGGAATTTGGGAAGGAGAGAGAGCAACAGAGCGATTGTTATGAGGAGCCCTTAGTAGTCTCGTAATCCATTTCCGCCGATGGAACAAGGATCAGTTTGACCCAAGGTCGTTTGAATTGACCCTTCTAGGTTATGAGGTCGACTACGCGTACTCGGTTATCTTCGCCGGGGTGTACGTTAACGACTCTTCCTAACCTCTATTCGTTGGGTTGGAGGTTGCCCTCCTTTATGACGACTAGGTCCCCGGGTTTTAAGTTGGATTGTGGATGTTTCCACTTATACCGTTTCTGGATCTCGGCGAGATATTCCGATTTCCATCTTTTGCAAAATGTCTGGTGCAGGGCCTTCATTTTTTGCCATCTATTGACTACTGAGGCAGGATTTTCATTACAGTCGATTTCGCGTGGAGCTAGCAGATGCCCACCCACGAGAAAGTGCCCTGGAGTAAGCGGCTCCAGGTCGGAGGGTTCGTTAGATGAGGGACTGATTGGCCTTGAGTTGGGGCATGCCTCAATTCTGCATAAGAGAGTCGTAAACTCTTCGAATGTATATTTATGATCGGACGCGATCTTTTTATAATGAGTTTTAAAACTTTTTACCCCTACTTCCCACAAGCCTCACATGTGAAGGGCACTTGGGGGTATGAAATGGCATGCGAGAGTTTGATGGCTATATTTGTTCATTGTGTCGTCCCTTGCTTCAAGCAGAAAGACCTTGAATTCGGATCGTAAAGATCGCGAAGCTCCGACAAAGTTAGTACCATTATCGGAGTAAACGTTTTTTGGGCATCCTCGTCTGGCTACAAATCTGGCGAAGGCAGCATGGAAAGACCCGGTACTAAGATCGTTTGTCGCTTGAAGATCAATAGCTTTTGTCGAAAAGCAGACGAACAGGCAGACATATCCTTTTGAGGTCCGACACCCTCTCCCTCGGTAAGACTTTATGTCAAAAGGTCCGGCGAAATCTATCCCTGTGTTTTTGATGGCCCTAGTAAAGGTGGTGCGCTCCTTTGGAAGGATTCCCCTAAGTTGAGTTTGTGTTCGCTTCTTGTAAATAGTGCAGACTTTACAGTTGTGGATGACAGATTTAATAATTTTTTTAACACGCGGAATGCAGTACTGAGTGCGAATAAGGCGCAGCATCAGCTGGTTTTCTCCATGGAGGGAGATCTTATGTATAAATTCAACTAGGAGTCTGGTTAATCTACAAGTGCATGGAAGGATAATGGGGTGATGCTCATTTGTAGGACATGTCTGGGATGCGTCGACCCGCCCACCAGTTCTGATTATACCTTCAGTATCGATGAATGGGTTTAAGGGTAAAATCTCACTTCCCTGATTTCTAATTTGCACACTCTTCTTGATAGTATTGCCTTTGGCATATTGCTATCAATCAGTCTGTCATTATTTTTCTTTCATCAGATGCTATTAAATGAGAGTGCCTTTTAAAATAAGCTTTAGTTTTCGGATGTGTTCTTTGGAAAAACCGAAAAATGTATGCTATAGCCCGCAAAGCCCTTGAAAAGTCAGAGAACCTATCAAGGATATTAGAATTATTATTAACAGACGCTGCGTGAACCTTTACCCCCTCTTCCTCAATATTCGTGTTGTAATCTTCTTGTGTTGGTCAATTTTCGTTGTCTTCATGTAACCAAGAAGGTCTCTGCCACCACAACGAATTGTTAACCAAATCAAACGCAGATTAACCTCTACTGCCTAAATCTGCTGGGTTTGGCTCCGAGTTCACGTGAAACCAGTCCGTACTACCGACCATGTCGATGATCTTGGTGATCCGATGTGCGACGAAAGGACCAGGAACAGGGCGGTTTCCTTATCCATGCGAGCACTATGGTTGAATCCGTCCATAGACGTAGTTTTACGGGTCCCATTCTGATGTTCCTAAAAATAGATTCGGTTATTTCTGCGAGCAGAACTGCTCCACAGTATTCTATACGTGGAAGTGATATAGTCTTCACTGGGGCTACTCGGGTTTTAGCTAGCAAGAGATATGTGACTGACTGAGCTGGTATCTTCTAATTCCAGGAAATTTTCACTGAGCGGATCTGCTTTAGGTATATCCTTAAGAATTTCCCCTGAATTTGACGTCCATTTGCGTAATGGGAATCCATCCGAGTGTAGGACTTGACGAATTCCACCTCTGGCTTTAATGGTTGATGTGATTGTGTGTCTACCCACTAACACGTCGTCTACATACATGCATTCCGCCAGTATGCTGGCCGCTGTAGGGTGTGAATTTGCTACATCTTCCGCCAGTTGTAGGAGCGTTCTTATCGCAAGATATGGAGCGCAGTTCACTCCGATGGGAACAGTATTTAGCTCGTAAAGGCTGATAGGGTCGTTTTGGGGAGGTGCGATACACAATCCGATGAAATTTGGTGTGATTTTCATTCACCCAAATTTGTCGATACATTTTTCGATGTGGCTATTAAAGACGAAGCGGTACAGTCTCCAACGTAGAATTAAATGGGCAGGTCTGCTTGGAGTACTGGACCTGAGTGGAGTATGTTGTTGAGACTAATTCTATTTTCCGTCGGACTTGACGCATTGAAGACGACGCGCACCTTGATTGTGGTACTTTCCACCTTTACAACGGCGTGGTGTGGCAGGAAGTAATTATCCGAATCGTCGGACGGAATATTGTTTTTGATTTTTCTCCATATGTCCGAGCGTTTCGTATTCTGATAACACTCGTGCATACTCTTTCCCTATCTCTGGGTTTTTTAGTAATCGCCCTCATTCCTGAAGAATTGTGAATATGCGCGCCTCAGGAACGGTCCTAAATTAATATTCTCAGGGTAATGCTGCCGAATAGCAGTGAAACTGTATATCTTCAATTTTCATCACGTTTTGTTGTTTCTTTAAATAATTGTTCACAATACCTTTCTTCTTCATTAAACATTTAATTTTTTGGCATATTTTCTACCTCAGAGAAAGCTTTTAATCGATTGTCTAACGCAACCTGGTTGTAGAATGACATGATGCTCTTCGTTGGACTCGGTGCTTCGACTCTACCGGTTAGTATCCAACCGAACACTGTCTCTTCGGGCAAAATTGTATTTAGTACATTCTTTTTCAAATCGCCCAGTACGATTTGGGTATGTATGTCTCCGCCAAGTATGACGACTACATCTTCGTTGACGTAGAACCTCTTGTCTGCAAAAACCATGGAAGATTCCCAGTGAGTTTAGCTAGGACTAGAACGGGTGTAGTCAGGCTGAAGCAGGGATCCACTGGAGAATGTAATTCAATATGTGATGCTTCTTTTCGTAATCTGTGCTCAGGGAATTTGCACATTTTACAAATTGATTTTATTGTTTTCTTAGATACTTTTGTTTGAAAAGCACAAAGTCTTTTCGTAGGGGTTTTTGTCGATTGTCGCGGCGCGTTTGGTTTTTGCACTTTAGAGGTGGCATTCCCTGTAAAACCCGACACTGTTTCAAGTACCTGAAACCGATTAGGTAGGAATTTGTCCATATCTTCCCACTTGGATATGTCCATTTTATGATCTATACTTTGCTCCCATAGAGCCAACATGCTCTCTGGTAACTTGGTTGAGCAGAGATAAGTCAGGATTTCATCCCAATTGGAAGTGTCAATTTTGTGGCATTTGAGTGACGAAAAACAATTTTAAATATCATTCTGTAGCTTTTTTGTTGAACTCTCGCACTAACTTGAGTTTTGTTATTAAGATAAAATAACTTTTCGACCCCTTTCAAGCTAGAATTATGGTCGTGAACAGGTCACGAAATGTTGACCAAGACAAATAATCCCCTATGAAAACTTCCGTATCGCAAGCAGGGAGGCGATAAAAACAAAAAAAAATTGTTAATAAACCATGAGCACTTGGGAATGTCAAACAAAGTAATTGACAATAAACAAAAATCCAGCATTATCAGTACACCGGATGGCGCAACACTGAATAAATATAGTTGGTAAAAAGGAATAGAAGTAGCAAATTTGCCAGTCAAACAAACCACCGCTGTATAGCTAAATGGTTAGCGCAGCATGCCTAAAGCGTACTGATGATGAAGGCTTAGCACCCTTCGAAATGGATCTATCTGCGCAGCTATGGCAGGTTGTCTGAAAAATTTTCTACTTACTATTCCAAAAACAAAAATACAATTTTTCCAATTTAGAAAAAGTAAAAAAAAACAAAAATTATCATTAAAAAAAAATTATTGTTCTGGCCTTGAGCTCGAATCGAACCTTGAATCATTTATCAATAGGCCGATAAAACAAAAACAATTGTTAATAAACCATGAGCACTTGGGAATGTCAAACAAAGTAATTGACAATAAACAAAAATCCAGCATTATCAGTCATTTGCACCAGATGGTGCAACACTGAATAAATATAGTTGGTAAGTTATTCCAAAAACAAAAATACAATTTTTCAAATTTAGAAAAATTAAAAAATAACAATAATTATCATTAGAAAAAAATTATTGTTCTGGCCTTGAGCTCGAATCGAACCTTGAATCATTTATCAATAGGCCGATAAAAACAAAAACAATTGCTAATTTGTTTTGATATTTCTTATTTTATTTTATTATATTATCTTTTATTTCAGCTTAGTTTATTATTATTTAAATGCTACTTGATTGAATCGGAAAATTTCACGTTGTATATTAAACGAAAAAAAGACGACCCAAAAACGTTTTCGATTTTAGGTCGAAATATTGCATAGATTGTATATTACTCTACTATCTATATATTAATACGCTAACAAAATTTCCATACAAACAATTGACAGGCGGTTTCGCATAGTTAGCATACGTAAAATCATATAAAAGTAATATGAATCGATTCGTATAGATCAGCCGCAGTGCATAGGCCTATTTTTGTTAACAAATATTACTTTGTTTATAATTAATAGAAAAAGTTTTTTGTAAATCCAACAATCTCCAAATATGGATATTTACTTTCTTGCACAAAAGCGCACCATCTTTGGACAAATTATGTAAGTGCTCTAAGACACAAACCTACATAAGCGTACGCGCTACACGGTGAAATATTAAAACATGGTTTCCCATTATTATTAACTACTTTGTTGGATTATATGCCCATTAATCGGATGCTTAGATCCCATATCCGTCATTTGGTTATGTCGCTTAAAGTTATGAAATTAATTTTATTTTAGTAAATATGATGGCGTGAATAATTTAAATGTTTTTGTTTCTTTTTCTTTTCTTTCTAATTTATTCTGCTTTGTTATATCTTAGTATTATATCGTTCACCGACGATATTTATAGTAGATATGGTCATATATATTCATGAAATGGAGTGTTTACAAATTTAATATAAATTAATTACGTACATAGATCTCAACTGGAATCCCAACATTAAATATCCGAACATTAGAATCTTCATATTTCCACAATGATAACATTAAAACCCGGTAAAAAATCTAAGTGCAGTTATTGTGTTTTTATATGGAACTGTTATTCACTTCCCTTAATTTTTTCGCAATTTAAGTACTTTTTTTTTTCTTTCATTTAAATTTTTTTTAGTAAACTCTGCCTTCTTTCCCCTTATATAATTTTTTATATTTTCATTTTATTTATTATGAATGTATCCTCTATTCGAAATTTTCGTTTTGTGTCACACTTACATATAACATATGTATTTATACAAAATTTAACTCGGTAAATGCCAATTGCATATCTAACGGGTGGCATGAAATAGGCTAAATTCCTTCAGCATATTTCTTCG
The DNA here is from genome assembly GCF_040869045.1 of Eurosta solidaginis. Lineage (NCBI taxonomy): Eukaryota > Metazoa > Arthropoda > Insecta > Diptera > Tephritidae > Eurosta > Eurosta solidaginis. The sequence continues at coordinate 216,343,331 of NC_090319.1, read as the reverse complement.
TTTTTATACTCAGCGTACTTTGCACACAGAGTATATTAACTTTGATTGGATAACGGTTGGTTGTACAGGTATAAAGGAATCGAGATAGATATAGACTTCCACATATCAAAATCATCAGTATCGAAAAAAAATTTGGTTGAACCATGTCCGTCCGTCTGTCCGTTAACACGATAACTTGAGTAAATTTTGAGGTATTTTTGTGAAATTTGGGATGTAGGTTCCTGGGCGCTGATCTCAGATCGCTATTTAAAATGAACGATATCGAACTATAACCACGCCCACTTTTTCGATATCGAAAATTTCGAAAAACCGAAAAATGCGATAATTCATTACCAAAGACGGATAAAGCGATGAAACTTGGTAGGTGGGTTAACTATATGACGCAGAATAGAAAATTAGTAAAATTTTGGACAATGGGCATGGCACCGCCCACTTTTAAAAGAAGGTAACTTAAAAGTTTTGCAAGGTGTAATTTGGCAGTCATTGAAGGTATCATGATGAAATTTGGCAGGAACGTTACTACTATTACTAAATATGTGCTAAATAAAAACTAGCAAAAACGGATTAAGAACACGCCCACTTTTTAAAAAAAAGTTTTTTAAGTCAAATTTTAGCAAAAAATTTAATATCTTCACAGTATATAAGTAAATTATGTCAACATTCAACTCCAGTAATGATATGGTGCACCAAAATACAAAAATAAAATAAAATTTCGAAATTTGCGTGGCTCCGCCCTTTTTCATTTAATTTGTCTAGAATACTTTTAATGCCATAAATCAGAGCCGGCCACACAAATACTAAAACAATTCCATAAGTGTGTGTAAAAATTGTGTGACAACTCCCCACAGTGTGCTAAAAGAAAATGTGGACTGTGAAGTCTGAAATTAAAAAGGACTTTGGTTATTTGATTTCAAGCTAATCCTGACTATATTTACTTATATTCTTATAACTAAGAATGCGGAGGTCGAGCTAGCCAGATAAAACTTTTTTATAAAATAAGTTATGATGTTTCTTCAATGCAAAATTTACTTAAAAAAATTCACTTTTTCATTAAAAAAGAACTATAAAACAAAGTAAATGTAAAGATAGAAATATATTTTCAAAACATAAAGTTATTCAATAAAAAACAATTTATAAAAATTAATAAAACTAACTAGAACGTATAAAAAGTTACTTATATTAAATTGTCAATATTTATTAGTAATTAATTTATTATTATTAATTATTTGTATATAAATTGTCAATATTAATACGTATGTTCAAAGGAGCTTAATAATACTAACTAAAACGTATTAAAAGTCACTTTAACATTGCAGCATATTGTTTTTATTATGCTCCCTAAAAGTAGCATGGACTTTTCCTTTTGCATTCACTGTTGATTTTAGTGAGTGACAAGCGAAAGCAAACGATCGTGATCACACATCGTTAGTGTCGGTGTGAAAATATGAACTGAAATTGCACAATGTGCAACTTTTGGCCGGCTTTGCCATAAATCGAACAAAAATTTACCAATCCTTGTGAAATTTGGTAGGGGCATAGCTTCTATGACCATAACTGTTTTCTGTGAAACAGATTTTTATATACAGGTTTTTAAACACAGTCGACCGTCTGTCCTTCTGCTCGGACGTTAACACGATAACTTGAGCAAAAATCGATATATCTTTACTAAGCTTAGTTCACGTACTTATTTGAACTTACTTTATCTTGGTATAAAAAATGGCGGAAATCCCACTATGACCACGCCCACTTTTTCGATATCGAAAATTACAAAAATATTCTATACCAAATACGAAAAAAGGGATGAAACATAGTAATTGGATTGGTTTATTGACGCAAAATATAACTTTAGAAAAAACTTTGTAAAATGGGTGTGACAACTCCCATATTCAGTAGAAGAAAATGAAAAAGTTCTGCAGGGCGAAATCAAAAGCCCTTGGAATCTTGGCAGGAATACTGTTCGTGGTATTACATATATAAATAAATTAGCGGTACTCGACAGATGATATTCTGGGTCACCCTGGTCCACATTTTGGTCGATAATTCGAAAACGCCTTCACATATGCAACTAAGGGCCACTCCCTTTTAAAACCTTCATTAATACCTTTAATTTGATACCCATATCGTACAAACAAATTATAGAGTCACCCCTGGTCCACCTTTATGGCGTTATCTCGGAAAGGCGTCCACCTATAGAACTAAGGCCCACTCTCTTTTAAAATACTCATTAACACCTTTCATTTGATACCCATATCGTACAAACAAATTCCAGAGTCACCCCTGGTTCACCTCTATAGCTATATCTCGAAAAGGCGTCCACTTATAGAACTAAAGCCCATTCCCTTTTAGAAAACTCATTAACAGCTTTCATTTGATTACCGTATCATACAAACACATTCTAGAGTCACCCCTGGTCCACCTTTATGGCGATATCTCGAAAAGGCGTCCACCTAAAGAACTAAGGCCCACTCGATTTTAAAATAATCATTAACACCATTCATTTCATACCCATATCGTACAAACACATTCTAGAGTGACCCCTGGCCCACCTTTATGGCGATATACCGAAATGGCGTCCACCTATGGAACTATGGCCCAATCCCTATTAAAATACTCTTTAATACCTTCCATTTGATACCCATGTCATACAAACACATTCCAGGGTTACCCTAGGTTCATTTTCCTACATGGTGATTTTCCCTTATTTTCTGTCCAAAGATCTAAGCTGAGTAGTCTGCTAAAATAATAAGAAATACTAATATTTTTACTCATTGCGAACCTAGTAAAGGCAGCAATTTGCTGAAACTTTACAAATTTCAACAAATTGGAAAACCATGTGCTTGGAGTAAAACCATTTCGGAAAATATGCTACCGAGCATAATATTAATCGTACAAAAACCACCTTCAAAAGCAAAAATGTTGATACGGACAAAACAAAGGAGTTATTGACGTGTCCTCGACCGAACAAATATCACAACTGCGGGGAATACCGGCAAGCATAATCAAGTGGAATACAAACCAGCAACATCTACGACTGGCAGCGGGAGGCATAATCAAGTGGAATAAATCCTGACTGGCAGCAAAAATCCCGACTAGCAGCAAAAATACTATCGAGGGAAATGACTGGCAGCAGTTTAACTTATAATTAACTTGATAATTATAAACTAGAACAATTTTGGCAGCCTCACGGCTGCTCAACCAGTAGCAGAAATTTTTAATTCTTAATTTCTGCTTAGGAAATTTTTTGAAAAAAAAATATAAAAATGTTGGTAGTTATACATAAATCTAAGGAAAAAGCTTAGGAAAACATTTTTTTAAATTTTTGCTAAGTTTTTTTTTTCAAGAAAATAATTTCTGCCCGGGAAATTTTTTTTGAAATCATTTTGTTTAGAAAAAAACATTTTTTTGAAAAAAAAAATTGTTTTAAACACAGAAAAAATTAAATTAAAAATAATTAATTGTAACTAACTACGATAAAAAATAGAATAGAACTAAGAAAAGAACTAAAATGCTTAGGCAGATTATATAAAATTGAAAACAAACAAGTAAGGAAGGCTAAGTTCGGGTGTAACCGAACATTACATACTGAGCTGAGAGCTTTGGAAACAAAATAAGGGAAAATCACCATGTAGGAAAATTAACCTAGTGTAACCCTGGAATGTGGTTGTATGACATGGGTATCAAATGGAAGGTATTAAAGAGTATTTTAAAAGGGAGTGGGCCATAGTTCTATAGGTGGACGCCATTTCGGGATATCGCCATAAAGAACCAAGGGTGACTCTAGAATGTGTTTGTACGATATGGGTATCAAATGAAATGTGTTAGTTAACTGAGAGGTTGGTACTCACAGATTTCCTTGATAGGGTTGGTTAGGGAACGGCTCCCTTTTAGTGGTGTGGATGCAGCACGGAAATACTGGCTCTCTGACGGCGGTGCTGCTGATGACGGGTGGTGTTAAGGTTGGGCTTGCTGCCGCTATTCTTTCTCTGCACGGTAATATTTGCGGACAACTCCTGTCTTCTTTAACTGATCGAGACGACCGAGATTATGCTTACTACAAACGCACATGAATTTAATTGCAAACAAGTATTAGCGAGTAAAGATATATCACACTTATTGTGATTTATTTTATTACAATTTGTAAATGGCCGTAAGACAATGACGTCTACACGAATTTTTGTTCAACTTTAAACAGCTGATGCAAGCACGTACTTTTAAGTTACAAATTTCACTAGTAAGCGTATGGGTTTATTGATAAAGAACATATGTGGGTGAATCCCGAGGTATTTCATAAAACGAATTATAGATTTTGCACCAAATTAGATGGCCAAAGCAAATAGATTATCTTCTTTTCACAAAATGATAGAAATTGGCAACTGCTATGCCTTGCAAAAATTATAATAACAAAAAAAAATATGATGACCGCTTTGACAGCTGGCGGTGATGTCAGATCACCTTGCTTCGGATTACGGCGAATTCGTTTTGGGGGATTTACGCGGTGGAGGCTGCCACACGTCCATGAAGATTCACAATGGGAAAATTAAGGCTAGATACAATTCATTGATTTTGTGGATAATACAATTGCATATAATCGAATATAATACAAACTAAGGGTTATAAATAAATTCATAGATATACGGATGTACAAGGGGGAGATGGGACGGGTGACAGCCTACGCCGCGTAAACATCCTGGCCCGCCTAGGCGTACTAAGCGCCTAAAGTATGTTGCAGCTCGGTCAACGCCCTAACTGCTTCCTTAATGAGGATTTTGCTCACTTTGCTTTTCTACGTGGCGGTGCGCAAACCGGTGGCGGTGCACCTTGTGAGGACCAAATATAATCCATTAATTTGGCCCACACAAAACCACCGCCCCAGAACACAGGAGCAGTACTACAGACAACACGAGACACAAACAAGTCTCTGAAACATCATAAAAACACGATTAGCAACATTGCCAACACAACACGGGACACAAACAAGTGTCAGAAACATCACTAGCGCAACAAGTTGCCGCAACACGCCACAGCAACACCGTAACCATGGCAACGCAACGAACTATGCTAGCAACATCAAGAGCATTGGCTATAAAAAGGGCAACACGAGAAGACAGGAGTCAGTCAGCACGCGGTTGTGGTTGCGACCGGAGCTACTATTGGAGCGCTCTGGAAGGCATATTGGTTTTGACCATTGCAAGCCAGTGCGTTTCATAGGAGAAAGTCGTGGACTGAAGATTGTGGGTAAGCAGGTTTTGACCGCTCTATAACGCTTTAGATTACGCTTGCTCCCTCGCAAGCAAACGCCCTCCACAGCATCGTGATCCCGCGCTCAGCCAAACGTCATCCGCGGCAGAAGTACGTCGGCAACCGCAGTAGGAGTGAGTCGAGGTGAAACGCAACAACGTGACTGTACCGAGGCTAACGGAACGGCGCAAAGTTGCGACTGTCACCTGAGCAGCAATTGAAGGGCATCTGAAAGGCGTATCGGTTTTGACCATCGCAAGACAGTTCCCGTCATAGGAGAGAGCCGTGGGTTGAGGATTGTGGGTAAGCTGGTTTTGACCGCTCTACAACGCCTGAAACTACGCTCACTCCCCGCTAAGCGAAGGCCCACAACGTCACGAGCCCGCGCGCCATCGCCATAAGCCTCGGCGGCAGAGTCACGCATACACACGGCGCCAGCAGAGTTACGCATACACACGACGTTGGCCACAGCAGAGTCACGCTTACATACGACGTTGGCCGCAGCAGAGCTACGCAGATATACGACGTTGGCCACAGCAGAGTCACGCATACACACGACGTTGGCAGCAGAGCCACCCATAAATACGACGCTGGCAGAGCCACGAATACGCACGACGTTGGCAGCAGCAGAGATACGCAGGCATACGACGCTGGCCGCAGCAGGCTTAGCACTGCCACTAACCATAATAGGAACACGCCGGCGCAAGGCGTCACCGAGACACATTCACACATACCTAGACGGCGACCAGTACGGCGCCCTAACAGAACGTTCCTAACGGGACACGAGGGACCGCTAGCCCATCACGAATTATAAAGCAAGCAATGAAATTAAGTGAATTATAGAAACACATTTTATACATTTTATATTATAGTTTTAGGGAATTTACCAATAAAGTGAATTTATATGAAAACGATTTGCAAGGTGCCCCGAAATACAAATTCATTGTAAACGAACCTTGGACACGGCGAGTATACCCCAGCAGTTACTGAAGAAGCACCGGGGCAAGGAAATGCTTCGTTACAATTGGCGCCCGAGCAGGGACCCTGCAAATCGTACAACGTCAGAAGGAACATTCCTGACTAGAAACCTAACAGAAAAATGGCTGACCAGATTGACACCACGTGGCTAGACAATATTTCAAAGGAGCAGCTGATATCCATTACACAGGAGCTGGGCATTGAGCAGACAGGCACCACCTGAGAAATCAGAAAACGCATAGCAGCCATGGCTTCAAAAGCAAATGTTGACTCGGGAATACACACAAAATTTTTATCCTTAGAAGCCGCGTATAGGAAGGAAAATACAGCAAACACGAGTGAGGAAAATGAGTCTAAGACATCGATCCCGCCGAACGGAGGCGGAGCCATGAATATCGCCGATAGACCAGCTGAGCACAACCAGTTTGCGTTCCCTCCCAGGAACACAGTACCCCCACAACAGTGCGCATCATCCGGAGTAGCGGTACCACCCAACGGTGCATCTCAGGCACCAAACGTTATATTCGCACCCATCATCGACCAGGTAAGAAAGTGGTCAGTGAAATATGAAGGTGGACGGGACCCTCTAGCTTACGTCGAACGGCTGGAAGAACTAGCCGATGTCTATACGCTAAACGTAGACTTGCTCCCAAAAACGATGCCCGAATTGCTAGGTGGCACCGCTCTTCAATGGTACCGCAATAACAACGTACACTGGAGCAACTGGACGACCTTCAAGCGCGACTTTCTAAGCTTCTTTCTACCAGCCAGGTACTTCGAGCGTCTCGAGGACGAAATACGGCAACGAAGGCAGCACGCCCGCGAAAGATATAAAGATTATGTCCTAGGGATACAAAGCTTGATGAGACACGCCAGATACAGCAACGAGCAACGCCTGGAAACAATTTTCCGCAATAGCCACCCCGATTATTTACTCTACATTCGCCGAAGAGATTTCAACACCCTAGGAGAACTCATCTCTCTCGCCGAGGAATATGAAGGTATCCACGAAGGTTACCGACGGACATCAGATGGATCACGTCGCGAAATAGCGAGACACGTCGTTGGTGACAAAACTACAGCTTCATCACCGCAGTCGGAACGATCATCCCACCAGCAGCCACCGAGGGTACAGCGCCACTCACCACCAGAAACTCGGGTTTTCGATCCGAGCAGGGTATGTAGAAGGTGTGGCCAAGAATAACACTATGCAAGGAGATGTCGTAACCCACGTAAAATTTTTTGTTGGAGTGCGGTCGAAACGATATACGCACGATTGAATGCTGCCGTCGAAGTCAGGGAAACGACGGAGGGCTTTACCAAGGACAAGGCGCGGTGAGCCCACTGAAGCCAGCGCCGAATCAGCGGTAGTCATGTACCAGGAACACGGTCGCCTATATGCCCCAGCTCAGATTAGAGCAGTATCGTCGGAGGCAATTATCGATACAGGGGCCTCAAGGAGCTTCGTTTCAGCCACCCTCGCAAATCAGTGGCCATCGAAATAACAATGGCCAACGGAGTCAGCACTATGATTTTCGATGCCGTAAGGACAGAGGTATGCCTCGGAGGTTCGTCATTGCACACAGTCCTACATGTGATGCCCGGGGCAATCGACGACATTATACTTGGCCTAGATATGTTGGGGAGCCTAGGAGCAGCCATATCATGTGGAGGAGGACACCTCGTGCTAACCAGACCCCTTGCTCAGCACACGCCGCCTCCTGGAGCCACGGCGGAGACCATTCAGAGTATAACACCACCGAGTGCGAGGAACGGCAAGTACGACGTCAGGAACGGAATTAACGGCGACACACCCAGCAATGAACATAGTGGTATGAAAGGCGAGGCAGATCGCATACGAGAATTTCTGGCAGTAGAACTCAAAAATTTCGAGGCCATGAGCGGAGTGGCGACGGTAGCCGAACACAAGATCATCCTGACTGACGACCGTCCCATCAAGCACCGGTATTTCCCGCGCAATCCAGCGATGCAGAGCACAATTAACAACGAGATCGACGAGCTCCTCGCGAAGGGATGCATCGAGCCATCCTGCAGCCCACATAGCGCCCCGATCGTGTTAGCTAAGAAAAAGAACGGTAAGTGGAGGCTTTGCGTGGACTACCGGCAGCTCAATGCCAAGTCAGTTCCCGACGCATACCCGCTGCCAAGGATACAGCACATCTTGGACAAACTACGACAAGCGAAATATATAAGTAGCCTCGACCTGAAGAACGGCTACTGGCAAATACCGCTGGAATCAAACAGTCGCCCCTACACGGCTTTCACGGTACCCGGACGCGGCCTGTTCCAGTGGCGTGTCATGCCCTTTGGTTTACACTCGGCACCCGCAACGTTCCAGAGGGCGCTCGACCAGGTCATTGGGTCAGAAATGGAGCCCCATGCTTTTGCGTACCTGGATGATATTATCGTCATAGGCACAACTTTAAAGGAACACATCCGAAATTTAAGAGAGGTGATGTTGATCAATCCAGAGAAGTGTGATTTCTTTAGGAAAGAACTCAAGTACCTGGGCCACGTGGTCAGCGATAAAGGGATCCACACCGACCCAGAAAAGGTTGCCGCTATTCAGGAACTGAAGCCACCGACCAGCGCGAAAGAAGTACGCCAATACCTAGGAATAGCCTCGTGGTACCGCCGTTTCGTGCCCGATTTCGCCACTATAAGCCAGCCGCTCACCGCCCTGTTAAAGAAAGGCAAGCATTGGAGATGGGGAGCCGAGCAGCAAGAAGCCTTCGACATCATCAAACGGAAACTCACTGAAGCACCCATACTTGCATGCCCGGATTTCACGAAAACGTTCACCCTGCAGACGGACGCGAGTAACTACGGCCTAGGGACAGTGCTGACACAGGAGTTAGAAGAGGGCGAGCGAGTGATCGCTTACGCCAGCCGGAAGCTCAACCAGGCAGAGGCCAACTATTCACCCACCGAAAAGGAGTGTCTGGCCATCGTTTGGGGAATCCGTAAGATGAGGCCATACTTAGAAGGCTACAAATTTAAAGTAATAACCGACCACATGTCACTAAGGTGGCAAAACTCCATTGAGAGCCCTTCTGGCCGCATAGCGCGATGGGCCTTAGAACTACAGCAGCACACCTTCGACATTGAGTATCGTAAGGGAAAGCTCAATGTGGTGGCGGACGCTCTATCTCGACAGCCGCTGGAAGCATTACGATTTACCACGACGACGTAATCACAATGCAAGTGGTGGCACAAGCGGGTCAGCGAGGTACGGACCAACCCGGAGAAATACGCCGACTATACGATACAGGATGGACACTTATACCGCCATATTCCCTGCCGGTCACACGGCGAAGAGGCGGTACCATGGAAATTGTGTGTGCCCACACCACTCAGACAGCGAGTGTTACAGGAAAATCATGACATACCAAGCGCGGGAACACATGGATATCCGCCGGACAGTAGCACGAGTCGCCAACCGATATTATTGGCCCGGTATGTTCCGTGACATCAGCCGGTATGTACGTCAATGCGAATCCTGCCAGAAATACAAGGAAACACAACAAAAGCCAGCCGGAAAGATGCTCTCACAGGTAGCCCAGGAACCATTTGCCACGGTCTGCGTCGACTTCGTTGGACCCCTACCACGGTCTACACACGGAAACACCATGTTACTGGTATTTTTCGACCGATTCAGCAAGTGGGTGGAATTGATCCCCATGAGGCGTGCTACCGCAGACGGTCTTCGCCGAGCTTTCAGGGAACGGATACTCGCAAGGTTTGGCGTCCCCAAAGTACTCATATCCGACAACGGCGCACAGTTCTGTAGCACGCTCTGGCAGCGCTACCTTAAGGAAGTTGGCGTACGACAACAATACACCGCACCCTATACTCCCCAAGAAAACCCAACAGAACGAGCAAACAGGACCATCAAACGGATCATAGCGCAGCTCACCAACTCGAAACATAAGCGATGGGACGACCTCTCCCGGAAATTGGGCTAGCGATAAATAGTAGTGTCAACGCTTCTACAGGCTACAGCCCAACTTTCCTCGTGCAAGGACGATAGCCACGACTGCCAGGAGCCCTATTCGATGAAGTCAACTCTCTCGCTACGGCCGAGGAGAAGTCCAACAGAATGCAGGAGGCCTACAGAATAGTGAGGCAGAATATGGAGCGGGCAGCAGTAGATCAAGCACGTCATTACAACCTACGGCGGAGAAAATGGACCCCCGTAGTCGGCGAGTTGGTCCTTGCCAAGGAGCACCACTTGTCAAAGGCTGCGGAGGGATTTGCAATGAAATTGGCACCCAAGTATGATGGCCCTTACCAAATCCTGGGATATGTCTCCCCAGTAATTGTCAAACTAAGGAAAATCGATAGCGGGAAGGAGAAGACGGCAAGCATAGCCGAACTGGCATACCATTCATCGGAGACCGGAGAGACCACGAAACCAGGAAATAATAAACACAACCGAAATTAAAATAAATTCAGGGGAAAACAAACATATATTAATTAATGTCAAGGATGGGAGGATAAGCAAGCACCGGTCATTCTATCGCAAACCACCGAGGTGACAACACGTTCTTTTGCTACGAATTTCTTGACAAACCAACAATCTACAATGGAGGGTTATAACGCCAAATTATCCAACAGCGCCAAGCGTATGCGCCAGCGCTACGAGGAGGAGGAAGCAAAACGCCCTAGGGCCGTGATGCTGGAAGGAGCTACTGGCGCCGACGTCAGCAACGCGCGTGGACCTACACACGCAAACTCGTTCGCTGACGTCGCACGAAACATCACACCACTGAAAACTACGGGCGGCGACGTCAACAACATGCGTGCAACTACTCCCGCAAATACCTACATTGACGTCGCACGCACCATTACACCACCAAATGCTGCGAACACCGACGCCAACGGCACGCGTACTACGGAACAAAACCGAGCAGCGATCGCTGCCTACGCCAGCGCCGCCGGTATGCAGGCACACGCAGACGCCCCGAACGCCACCGCCGACGATATGCGCCCCGCAGCACGCGCAACCGCTCAGGACGCCGACAGTGATCCCAAGGCAGCCGTATACGCCGTTCTTATAGCTGCGGCAAACGCAGCCACCATCGTAGCGAACGCCCGACGCGCTTCCGTCTCGCACGCGCAGACAGCACGCATAGTCACGGCGAACTCAGCTATCGCCGGATCCATAGCCAGACCCGCAATTGCTTCGTTTGCGAACGCCACACTCGCAGCAGTACTGGAGGTTGCCTCGGTCGAGGCCGACATGCCAACAACCGGACCACCGACAACAACCAACATCCTGGGAAGGGTACGGGTAGACCAGGCCGCCACAATTGGCAAGGGCAATGCCAACCGGCCACATAGCCCAATAAAACAGGCCGACACGATCGAGCTATCATCGGACGATGAGCAATTAGCGCAGGAGAAGGAACGGCCGGAGATAAGTTTCCCACCGGGACCACGAGGTATCGCACTCAACGCGACCGATCTCCGTTCCCTCGAGGGAAGCCGTTGGCTCACCGACCCGGTCATCGACGCGTGGGCGAAGGAACTGGAGATCATGTACGGGCAACAGGGTACAACATTAAGATCATTCGTAATTTGGCAACTCACCCAGAAGGATAACGAGGATGAAAACCATCGGCGCATACACCGATGGCTGAGGAATACGGTAAGCGCATCATACTGGCACCCCACAATGTATCGAACCATTGGTACTTACTGGCGCTAGCGAATCGGGAAATGACCCACCACGTGGCTGATGTGGAGTGCTGGCAAGAGCGCTACATATGGATAGCCGATTCCAGGGTCAGGGGCAAGGTCACATACGCGACTGAGGCGTGGCTGAAGTTCCTGCGGTGGGAGTACCAACAGAGATACGGGAGTTCGTACTTCATGGCGCAGGAGTCATGGGCCGTGCTGCTGGAAGGAGCTACTGGCGCCGACGTCAGCAACGCGCGTGGACGTACACACGCAAACTCGTACGCTGACGTCGCACGCAACATCACACCACTGAAAACTACGGGCGGCGACGTCAACGACATGCGTGCAACTATTCGCGCAAATACCTACATTGACGTCGCACGCACCATTACACCACCAAATGCTGCGAACACCGACGCTAACGGCACGCGTACTACGGAACAAGACCGAGCAGCGATCGCTGCCTACGCCAGCGCCGCCGGTATGCAGGCACACGCAGACGCCCCGAACGCCACCGCCGACGATATGCGCCCCGCAGCACGCGCAACCGCTCAGGACGCCGACAGTGATCCCAAGGCAGCCGTATACGCCGTTCTTAAAGCTGCGGCAAACGCAGCCACCATCGTACCGAACGCCCGACGCGCTTCCGTCTCGCACGCGCAGACAGCACGCATAGTCACGGCGAACACAGCTATCGCCGGATCCATAGCCAGACCCGCAATTGCTTTGTTTGCGAACGCCACACTCGCAGCAGTACTGGAGGTTGCCTCGGTCGAGGCCGACATGCCAACAACCGGACCACCGACAACAACCAACATCCTGGGAAGGGTACGGGTAGACCAGGCCGCCACAATTGGCAAGGGCAATGCCAACCGGCCACATAGCCCAATAAAACAGGCCGACACGATCGAGCTATCATCGGACGATGAGCAATTAACGCAGGAGAAGGAAGGCCGGAGATAAGTTTCCCACCAGGACCAAGAGGTATCGCACTCTACGCGACCGATCTCCGTTCCCTCGAGGGAAGCCGTTGGCTCACCGACACGGTCATCGACGCGTGGGCGAAGGAACTGGAGATCATGTACGGGCAACAGGGTACAACATTAAGCCCATTCGTAATTTGGAAACTCACCCAGAAGGATAACGAGGATGAAAACCATCGACGCATACACCGATGGCTGAGGAATACGGTAAGCGCGTCATACTGGCACCCCACAATGTATCGAACCATTGGTACTTACTGGCGCTAGCGAATCGGGAAATGACCCACCACGTGGCTGATGTGGAGTGCTGGCAAGAGCGCTACATATGGATAGCCGATTCCAGGGTCAGGGGCAAGGTCACATACGCGACTGAGGCGTGGCTGAAGTTCCTGCGGTGGGAGTACCAGCAGAGATACGGAAGTTCGGACTTCATGGCCCAGGAGTTACAGTTAGCCGTGCCGCAGCAGAGCAATGACAACGACTGTGGAATATACGTGCTGGAAAGCATCTACAGAGTCCTACGCTATACAGGGCGGCGAGAAGGGGGACCTGGGCTCATACAGCAGCCGTTTACGGAGGAGATGGTAGCCCGGAAAAGCGCAGAAATCTTAGCCACGATCCGCCGCAGCCATGCACCGAACAGAAAACGACCACATACCACCACCACCGTCGACCAGCCATATCCTGTAGCACAAACACACGCCAAAACAGTGCGCGCCCAGCCCAGCCATAAGCCGCCGCAGGCAGAATCTGGTGCAAACCCAGCGGAGGGACCGGAATACGGTCGAACAATAATACTCGCCGAGGATGCAGAGGGCCCAGCGCTAGAACAATTCCCGGAGGTAGCAAACAAAGCAAGAGAGTTGTTTACCGATATCGCCGACGGGAGGTGCAACCCCCGGGTGAAATTCCGAACCGATAGGTACAAAATCACAATGAACAGAAGGAAGGTAACGATCCAAGCAGACACGGGGGTTTAAATCGCCGAAGTGGGGGGGGGGGGGAGTGTGAGGACCAAATATAATCCATTAATTTGGCCCACACAAAACCACCGCCCCATAACACAGGATCAGTACTACAGACAACACGAGACACAAACAAGTCTCTGAAACATCATAAAAACACGATTAGCAACATCGCCAACACAACACGGGACACAAACAAGTGTCAGAAACATCACTAGCGCAACAGGTTGCCGCAACACGCCACAGCAACACCGTAACCATGGCAACGCAACGAACTATGCTAGCAACATCAAGAGCATTGGTTATAAAAAGGGCAACACGAGAAGACAGAAGTCAGTCAGCACGCGGTTGTGGTTGCGACCGGAGCTACTATTGGAGCGCTCTGGAAGGCATATCGGTTTTGACCATTGCAAGCCAGTGCGTTTCATAGGAGAAAGTCGTGGACTGAAGATTGTAGGTAAGCAGGTTTTGACCGCTCTACAACGCTTTAGATCACGCTTGCTCCCTCGCAAGCAAACGCCCTCCACAGCATCGTGATCCCGCCATCAGCCAAACGTCATCCGCGGCAGAAGTACGTCGGCAACCGCAGTAGGAGTGAGTCGAGGTGAAACGCAACAACGTGACTGTACCGAGGCTAGCGGATCTCACCTAACGGGGCGCAAAGTTGCGACTGTCACCTGAGCAGCAATTGAAGGGCATCTGAAAGGCGTATCGGTTTTGACCATCGCAAGACAGTTCCCGTCATAGGAGAGAGCCGTGGGTTGAGGATTGTGGGTAAACTGGTTTTGACCGCTCTACAACGCCTTAAACTACGCTCTCTCCCCACTAAGCGAAGGCCCACAGCGTCACGAGCCCGCGCGCCATCGCCATACGCCTCGGCGGCAGAGTCACGCATACACACGACGTTGGCCACAGCAGAGTCACGCTTACATACGACGTTGGCCGCAGCAGAGCTACGCAGATATACGACGTTGGCCACAGCAGAGTCACGCATACACACGACGTTGGCAGCAGAGCCACCCATAAATACGACGCTGGCAGAGCCACGAATACGCACAACGTTGGCAGCAGCAGAGATACGCAGGCATACGACGCTGGCCTCAGTAGGCTTAGCACTGCCACTAACCATAATAGGAGCACGCCGGCGCAAGGCGTCATCGAGACACATTCACACATACCTAGACGGCGACCAGTACGGCGCCCTAACAGAACGTTCCTAACGGGACACGAGGGACCGCTAGCCCATCACGAATTATAAAGCAAGCAATGAAATTAAGTGAATTATAGATACACATTTTATACATTTTATATTATAATTTTAGGGAATTTACCAATAAAGTGAATTTATATGAAAACGATTTGCAAGGTGCCCCGAAATACAAATTCATTGTAAACGAACCTTGGACACGGCGAGTATACCCCAGCAGTTATTGAAGAAGCACCGGGGCAAGGAAAAGCTTCGTTACAACCTGATTGTGCGATCTGACACGGTCGGTGGGCGCTGGTTACTCCGTGAACTGGGTGCGGGCGCTCCTGCTGCCGGTTGTTGTTGATGAGTGCTACGTTTTGGGAGTTCGCGGCGGCGCGACTGACGATGATAGCGCCCCGGCTGCGAGGGTTGGCGACTCCCGGTGTTGCGGTGGAGTAGTGTGTGGTGATGGAGCTCACAGATGTGACGGCGCTCGCGGGACGTACATACGCTCGTGTGATGGGACAATGCCAGGCAATTGGGATCGTTGGCCTTGTCACTTGCGATGCCAAGGAGCGGCGCGGTGTGGGAACCGGGGGCGTTGGCGATCCATCTGAGGAAGATAGGATAAAATACGTGTTAGTTACTCATGATGTTGGGAGGAGAGTGTTGGCAGGGGTGATGATTATTTATGTAGATTTGGCGATAGCACAGGTGGTTGGACTGTATTTCGTTCTGGGGATGCTACCGAGCCTTGAGGGCCTGAGTCAGGCTCAGAGGCGGTAGAAAATACAATTTTGTGATGGGCGTGGTGAGTACGCCAGGATGCGTAAGTCAACTACTCAAATATGGCCGTCTGTCCCTAGATGGGTGTCTTCCACGCGTCCTAGGTGCCATTCGGTAGGGGGTAGGTTGTCTTCTTTGATGACTACGAGGTCGCCTTTTCGAGGCGGCGGATAGGTTGTCTTCCATCGGTATCGCTTGTGTAGCTCCATGAGATAATCATTCTTGCAGCGTTTGCTGAACTGATGATGTAAAATTTTCAACCGTTTCCAACGGTTAATTATAGAGAGGTGTTCATAGTTCGGTTCGGGGATGGAGAGCAGGGGCGCGCCTCGTAGGAAATGACCCGGCATGAGGGCCGTGAGATCGCTTGGGTCTTGAGACAGTTGGGAGATGGGGCGAGAGTTCAAGACAGCCTCTATTCGTATCAATAAGGTAGAAAAATTCTTCAAAATTGAAACTGTGAGTTCCGGCGACGTTTTTAAACCGGGTTTTAAAACTTTTGACAGCGGATTCCCATAATCCGCCCATGCGAGGGGCCCCGCGGGGTATAAACTTCCAACTAATTCCTTGTGGGGCGTACTTCTGTACGATATCGGATGAGACTTCTTTGAGAAAGGATACGAACTTCTTTTCCATGGCCCGCTTAGCTCCTACGAAGGTGGTGCCATGGTCGCTCATCATTTTCCTGGAATATCCTCGGCGTCCTACGAAGCGGGCGAAGGCTGCTTGGAATGCTTGGGTGGTGAGGTCGGAGCATAATTCCAAGTGGACGGCTTTGGTGGCGAAGCAGACAAAGACGGCAACATAGCCCTTCATCATCTTGGGAGACCGTAGCATAGAAGCTTTTATTTTAAATGGGCCGGCGAAGTCTACACCAGTGGTAGTGAAGGGGCGCGAAGGTACATCGTTCGGGGGGTAAAGCTGCCACTATATGGGAGTGCGTTTGTTGCTTATGAATGGTACATGCTTTACATTGGAAAATGCACTTTTTTATTACGGGTTTAAGCCGGGCTATGAAGAACTCTTGTCTTACATCTCGTTGCATGAGGCGGACGTCCGCATGGAGGAAGGTCATCGATCCTTTTCGGGGAGCATGATGGGATGACCCTCATTTTGGGTCATGGCGGCGTTTACTAATCGTCCGTTGGCACGGAGAATCCCGTTTTTATCCAGGAAGGAGTGAAGTACCAACAGGGAACTACGTTTTCCTAGGGGTTTCGAGTCCTCTAGGCAGGCTCGTTCTGGACCGAAATATCGGGCTTGGGTCGCGATGATCAGACGGTGTTTCGCTCGTTTGAGATAACGAGAAGGTGACAGGATTATGAATGCCGTTTACTGTAAGAGGAAAACCGATATAGGATATCGTCAGTCTCCTCAGCGGCATGCAGTGCTTCCACTCGGAATAGTTCGAGGGGGGCACAATGTTTCTGGCCGTTGGTGTTGGCCAGTCCTCGGGGGTCGGGAAAACCACTCTGGACCAATCAACTATAGCGATAAACTAGCGAGATCGGCGGGGCCATCCTCTGGTTCTGAGATCCGCGGGGTTGTCTTTGCTTCGCACGTGTCGCCAAGGGACATTTCTTACGAGGTCTATAATCTGCGCTGCTCGGTTAGAGACGTATATTTTCCACGAGTGGGGTGGCTTTTCTAGCCAGGCTAGCACGATTTCCGAATCGGACCACATGGTTAATTTTTTTTGATTTAGGCCGAGATGGGGTTGGACTACTCCGATTAATTTTGCTAATAGGAGCGCTCCGCATAGCTCCAGGCGTGGCATACTAATAGTTTTGACAAGAGCCACTTTGCCTTTGGACCCTATGGGGTGAGAGTGGACCTGAGTACCGACGGTACTTCTTAGGTAAAGAGTTGCGTAATAAGCCTTTTCTGAGGCGTCGCGGAATCCATGGAGCTCAACATATTGATCCGGCGCAAAATTCATCCATCGGAGTATTTGGATGGCTGATATAGAGGGAAGACTTCGAGAGAACTGCGCCCGTTTGACTAGACGGATGGGTTTAACCTCCTCGTCCCACTCGGTCCCGTCTAGCCACAATTCTTGCATCAATATTTTGGCCTGTATCATGATTGGCGTTAGCCACCCTGCGGAATCGAAAATGTTTGCTATGGAGGAGAGAATGTTCCGCTTTGTGGCTGCAGTGGATGCCGGATTTGAGTCGACGGTATACGAGAATGTATGCGTTAGGGCGTTCCACTGTATTCCCAGGGTCTTGGCGGTGCTAGTCTTTTCGAACTCGAGAAAGTTTGTTTCAAGCAAATCTGTTTTCGGTATTTTTTGGAGGATGTCGGGATGGTTTGCAGTGATCTTTTTTAGGGGGAAGCCGGCTGAATTAACCCCGAAGCTGACCGTTTTTAAGTTGTAGTCCTTTATTGGACTGTGTTCGGGGGTTCGGAATATTATCCGTTGGTAGTCTCGGTCATGGGGGTGTAACAGAATTTGGCGGTACATTTTCTCTACATCGCCATTAAACACATATTTATATGTTCGCCATTTCAACAACATAAGTCGGAGATCGGGTTGTAGGGTTGGTCCGGTACATAAGACATCGTTGAGGGAGTGACCGGAGCCCGACTTTTTAGAGGCGTTGGACACAACTCTGACTCTTGTTGTCTTCTTGTCTGGCCTTACAACGGCATGGTGAGGGAGATAGAATGAGCAGTATTTACTCAGGGAGTCTATTTCATTGGGACTGCATTCTTCCATGTGGCCTAGGGACAGATATTCTTCGAGTACCTGGTCTTATTGCTGCTTGAGATCGCCGTTTTTTGAGAGGGTACGTTCAATTCCATGGAACTGTCGTAGGGCTGCAGTACGGGATTGACCTAGGTCGATGTCGTTCTGGAATGCCGGTTTAAATGGGAGCCGAACCATATATCGACCGTCACCCATGCGGTTGGTGGTGCTGTGATAAAAGGCTTCGCACATTTTATCTTCTGGGGCTTCCGCTCGCTTTCGGGGTATTTCTTCGATTTCCCAGAATTGCCGTAGCTGTTCATTCAGCTGGACATTCGTCACTTCCCACGCTTGAGAGGAATGTGATCCGACCTTTTCGGGGATTTGGCCACTTATTATCCAGCCTCGCTTTCTGGGTATTTCTTCGACTGCCCAGAATTGCCGTAGCTGTTCATTCAGCTGGACATTCGTCACTTCCCACGCTTGAGAGGAGTGTGATCCGATCTTTTCGGGGGTTTGGCCACTTATTATCCAGCCAAATATTGTGTTTTGGGCTAGCAGTGTGGGGGAGATTTTTCGATGCCATTTAGCATTATTTGTGAAATAAGATCACTACCTAATACCAGATCAATTTGGGAGGGGTTCTGGGTATTCTGAGATGGGACCATTTAGGTATTTGGTCGTTATTTAGCCTGAGTGTTGGGAGATGCCTAGTAAGCCGAGGTGGTACTATTGCCTGGGCCTTTATTTTTACCTTGTCTTTTGAGACTAGGGTCAGTGAGCACAACTTGTTGGAGGTTTTTACTACTCCGTCTCCCATGCCCGATATTTCCAATAGGGAGTGTGTATATGGGAGGCCTAGCTTGATTTGAGCTTTTGAAGAGATGAAGCTACGTTCTGACCCTTGATCCACTAAGGCACTGAGCCTGAAGCAGTCCCATCGATGTTCTATCGACACTCTCGCTGAAGGGAGGATGATTTGGCTATCATTTTCTGCATGAAACGATTGGATGTGGGTAGCGTTTGAGGTGGAGGGGAGTTCTTCGTTGGGGTCTGGGTTTGTAACGTCCTGAATAGTTGCTACTTGGGATGCCGTTCTTCGAGGGCCATTGGTTTGATGAGATACTCCGGTGTCGTGGAGGGTGGAGTTGTGGCGACTTTGGCAGTAGAGACACGTTCTTGTGCTTGTGCAGTATTTTAAGAGGTGAGTTTGGGATAGACAGCTTTCGCACAGGTTGTTATCCTTCACGATTTTTTTCCGCTCAGGGATTGCCAGCTTCTTGTAACGCAAGCAGCTTTGTAGCGTGTGGGAGGACTGCTTGCATATTCTGCGGCGTAGATTTTTTGATGCTCGGCCATATGATCATTTGTGCGATTTTGGGAGTAGTTGCTATTTTGCGGTGTGTTTCGGTTTTGGTTTTGGGTTTGACCTTGCCTGAACTGGGGGTTATTCTGACTTGGGGGAGGCCTTGAGAAATTTGTGGAGGGTGGATTATATCGTGGTTTGGCTGGTCGCCATTGATCCACCCTTTCCACTATCTCGTAGCGAGTAGTCAGATATTGATCCATTTGGGACCAGTTAGGGAGGTCTCTCCGCGAACTTAATGATTGTTCCCAAAACGCAACAGTATTTTCTGGGAGTTTTGAGGTTACCAGGTACCTATATTAATATGGGATCCCAACTATCTGTTGAAACTTGTTGGGTTGCTAAAATCTGGAGGCAGTTGTTGACAGAAGATTGCAATCGCTGAATTTCATCACTGTTTTTCGATTGAATCGCTTTTAGATTCATGAGAATTCGGATTTGATTGTCGACCAGGACCCTTTTATTTTCTTATCGGGATTTCAGGGCTTCCCACGCCAGAGCAAAGTTGTCATCACTAAGTGAGAATTGCTTTACTATCTGGCCGGCTTTTCTTTGAGTTTTGTACCTGAGATGATACAATTTTTGGGGCTTGAGTATTTTGGGTGGTTGATATATACCGCAGTGAACATGTCACGGAAGGGCGGCCATTGATCATAACTCCCGTAAAAGACTTCGGTGTCACAGGCGGGTACTTTGAGGTGCATCCCGGAACTTTCTTGGGGAGTGGTCGTTGTAGCGGGGACGGGATTGCTTATTAACCATGAGCTGGAGTTAATTTTTGCCTTTGTGTCCTCATATGCTATAAGGCAGGCCCGGTATATATTGAAAGCTGAAGCCTTAAATTCGGCAGGAAGGTCGTTATCATCTGACTCTACTGCGTCGTATGCGCTCTGTACCCTTTCCCAGAAGACCTCGATATTTTTATCTTTTATTTTCAGGGATGCCTCGGTGTTATCTTGGGTCTGGCAGTAATCCGTAAAGAGATCCGTTTCGGATATAAATTTATTTTCGACCACAGACGCCATTTTAAATAGGGACTTGCTTAACTTAACTTTAGCTATTTTGGTTATTTTGGAGATTGGCGAGTGTTTATTTAAACGGGAAAACCAAAGGGAGAAGTTTTCCTATTAGTCGAGCGTGTAGTAGGCTAGGAGCAGTTAGACTGAATTGGACTTAGTCTGGAACCAGTTGGGCTGAGCTGCAGAATTTGCTGCTGGGTATTTCAAGCAATGCAAATGTGGCCTAATTTTTTGCTGGATATCGCCAACAATGTAAAAGTGGGAATATGTATTTACATTATACCGCAAGGAACACAAGTTAAATAAAAGAATATATACTTTTATGGCGGGAAAATGTATTTTTGGCGGGAAAATTATGTATTTGGCGGGAGCCACCAAAAATTTATCGGGGGATATACGATATATGTATATGTATTTATATTATTAAGAGGCTGGTTTCGTCAATGGCGACGAAGGACCATTAGTTAACTGAGAGGTTGGTACTCACCGATTTCCTTGATAGGGTAGGTTAGGGAACGGCTCCCTTTTGGTGATGTGGATGCAGTGGCTGGGCACGGCAATACTGTCTCCCTGACGGCGGTGCTGGTGATGACGGGTGGTATTAAGGTTGGGCTTGCTGTCGCTATTCTCTCTCTGCACGGTAATATTTGCGGACAACTCCTGTCTTCTTTAACTGATCGAGACGACGAAGATTATGCCTACTGCAAACGCACGTGAATTGAATTGCAAATAAGTATTAGCGAGTAAAGATATTTCACAATTATTGTGATTAATTTTATTACAATTTGTAAATGGCCGTAAGACAATGACGTCTACACGAATTTTTATTCAACTTTATACAGCTGATGCAAGCAAGTACTTTTAGATTACAAATTTCACTAGTAAACTTATGGGTTTATTGATAAAGAACATATGTGGGTGAATCCCGAGGTATTTCATAAAACGAATTATAGATTTTGCACCAAATTAGATGACCAAAGCAAATAGATTTCCTTTTTATTTATTTATTTATTTTTTTTCACAAAATGATAGAAATAAGCAACTGATATGCCTTGCCAAAATTATAATAAAAAAAAATATGATGGCCGCTTTGGCAGCTGGCGGTGATGTCAGATCGCCTTGCCTCGGATTGCGGCGAATTCGTTTTGGGGGATTTACGCGGTGGAGGCTGCCACACGTCCATGAAGATTGCCAATGGGAAATTTAAGGCTAGATACAATTCATTGGTTTTGTGGATAATTCAATATAATACAATTGCATATAATCGAATATAATACAAACTAAGGGTTATAAATAAATTGATAGATATACGTATGTACAAGGGGGAGATGGGACGGGTGACAGCCTATGTCGCGTAAACAGGTGTTAATGAGTATTTTAAAAGGGAGTGGGCCTTAGTTCCATAGGTGGACGCCATTTCGGGATACCGCCATAAATGTGGACCAGGGGTGACTCTAGAATGCGTTTTGTACGATATGGGTATCAAATGAAAGGTGTTGATGAATACTTTAAAAGGGAGTGGGGCTTAAAAGGTGGACCAGGGGTGACTCTAGAATGCGTCTGTACGATATGGGTATCAAATGAAAGGTGTTAATGAGTATTTTAAAAGGGTATTTTAGTTCTATATGTGGACGCCTTTTCGAGATATCGCCATAATTTAATGAGGGTTTTAAAAGGGAGTGGCCCTTGGTTGTATACGTGAAGGCATTTTCGAGATATCGACCAAAATGTGGACCAGGGTGACCCAGAACATCATCTGTCGGGTACCGCTACTTTATTTATATATGCAATACCACGAACAGTATTCCTGCCAAGATTCAAAGGGCTTTTGATTTCACCCTGCAGAGCTTTTTCATATCTTCTACTTAATATGGTAGGTGTCACACCCATTTTACAAAGTTTTTTTTTTAAGTTATACTTTACGTCAATAAACCAATCCAATTACCTTGTTTCATCCCTTTTTTCATATTTGGTATAGAATTATGGTATTTTTTCATTTTTCGTAATTTTCGATATCGAATAAGTGGGCGTGGTCATAGCCGGATTTCGGCCATTTTTTATACCAAGATAAAGTGAGTTCAGATAAGTATGTGAACTAAGTTTAGTAAAGATATATCGACTTTTGCTCAAGTTATCGTGTCAACGGCCGAACGGAGGGACAGACTGTCGACTGTGTATAAAAACTGAGCGTGGCTTCAACAGATTTCGCCCATTTTCACAGAAAGCACTTATCGTCATAGAATCTATTCCCCTACAAAATTTCACAAGGATTAGTAAATTTTTGTTCGACTTATGGCATTAAAAGTATTCTAGACAAATTAAATGAAATTTGGAATTGTCTTTTATTTTTGTATTTTGTTGCACCATATTATTACTGGAGTTGAATGTTGACATAATTTACATATATACTGTAAAGATATTAAATTTTTTGTTAAAATTTTACTGTAAATACATTTTTTTTTTAAGTGGGCGTGTTCGTTATCCGATTTTGCAAATTTTTATTTAGCGCACATATAGTAATAGAAGTAACGTTCCTGCCAAATTTCATCATGATATCTTCAACGACTGCCAAATTACAGCTTGCAAAACTTTTAAATTATCTTCTTTTAAAAGTGGGCGGTGCCACGCCCATTGTCCAATATTTTACTTATTTGCCATTTTGCGTCATAAGGTGAACCCACCTACCAAGTTTCATCGCTTTACCCGTTTCCGTTTTTCGAAATTTTCGACGATTTTCGGATTTCGTTCTTTTAAAATAGCGATCTTAGATGAGTGCCCAGGAACCTACATACCAAATTTCATCAAGATACCCCAAAATTTACTCAAGTTATCGTGTTAACGGACAGACGAACGGACGGACGGACATGGCTCGATCAATTTTTTTTTCGATACTGATGATTTTGATATATGGAAGGCCATATCTATCTCGATTCCTTTATACATGTACAACCAACCGTTATCCAATCAAAGTTAATATACCTTGTGTGCAAAGCACGCTGAGTATAAAAAGGGGTTTAAAGCCCAAAATAGCATAGAAAAAATAGAAACTAATTTTTAAATTCCAATATTTTTGTAAAATTTATCAAGCAAGAAAAATAAATTATTCCTAAATGTTAAAAATATTAACATAAAAGAAATTTTTTTTAAATGGAATGCTTTAGGTTCAAAAATAACTAAGTAATAGAATTAAGGCAGATCAATAAAAATTAAGAAAAAATATGAAGCCCAAAGTGGCATAAAAAATGAAATTAAAATAAAAATAGCATATAAATGAAAATAGTATAGAAATTAATTTTCAAAATCCAGTATTCTGTAGTTTGTTAAGTAAGAAAAAATAAATTATGATATTAAAAAAAAAATATATTTTTAAAAAGAAAAATTTTTACAAACAAGAAAGTTGTAAAATAAAATTTTAATCAAGCTGGAATGCCTAGAATAAAGAATAAAATCAATCATTTTATTAAATCTTAAATTAGTCTCTTTCTCAGAACAAGAAAATTATTAAAGGAAATTTTTAATTTTTCATTATGTCTTGGTGGATAAAGCTAGCAAATGGCATTATGATAGCCATAGCTGGCTATGAAATAGGAAAAGAAAACTCAGAAAATACTGAAAATAAAGTAGCAGAGAACAGATTAGTTAAATATGAACCACCAGTTGAAGAAGAAACCAACAACATTCAAAATATCCGCGATGTTTGGTTAGTCGTTTTATTTTTCGCATTCATACTATTGATCATTGCAATAGCTAGGATGCTCAAAAATTATATCAAAATTAAATTTAGAAAACTAAAAAGCATTCAAGAGCGTGTCTAAAACATCATTTTAACAAAAATGTTATTACCTTACTATTGAAAACACATTTCCAATCAACAGCCTTCAAAATGCCTCAATCAAGAGACAGCTTCATCAGCGCTGTCTAAGTTCAATGGCAAACCAAGAATTTTAATAATCTTAAAGAAAAGAAAAGTACATGTACTCAATATTCAGCTAAATAGCTACATATGTACAAAATATTTCTCTCTTGATAAGTACAGGAGCAGATACAATTCGATAGTAATATCATGATTAATACTTCAAAAAGTACATATCAGAAAAGAAAGTGGAAGCATACATTAACCAACCAATAGCAATATGACCAACAAGAATGGAGAAAATAGAGAGTCACAAAGAGAACCTTATTATAAAGCGCTTAATAAATAAATTTGCAATTAGACATGTCGCGCTCGTTTTCATCCAAAAGGATAGACAATTTGTAGCATAATAAATACAAGCAACCGGATTGTTGAGGAAGTTATTGACTTAGGACAATATTCGACCAGGCTGAAAAATGCCGGCAATCTAGGTCTTGTAAGAGAAAAAGACAGTTGTCCCATAGGAGAAAAATTGGTCAAGAATAATGAATAATCGAGTAAGCAAATTTAAAAATAAAAATAAAAGGAAAATAGGTACACAAGTTCTCAAAGATCTAATAATTGCACCAACCCTAGAAGTTATGCATGTGACAAAAGTCGACAAAATAAAAGAAAGAAATTCTTCATAAATATCATGACGATTCTGTTCGCCGCAGAAATCGCATGACACATAAGATCTAATAAAATTATTGCTGGAAAATATGGAAATGGTATAAGAAAAGATATGAAAAATTTTTGCATTCGCTGTACCTTTTTTAACCATTGGTTTAACTACCTTTACTATACAACTACCTTTCTCTCGCAACAACCGTGGCTACTCAACTTTTTTTGTATGTAATATGCTCGGAAACTCTCGCTTTTTAGAGCAGTGTCGAAACTATTCTAATTATTTTAACCTTAGTATGGCCCAAATGAAATGAAATTACAATGCAGACGCTTTGGTTGACAGAAATAGTCAAGTAAGGAAACATAAATCTCCTATATTTAGTACTAGTTAAAAATAAAAAGAGGTCATAAGTTAAATAGGAGACATATAGGGCCCTGTAGAAAAAAATAGGAAAAATAGTTTTACATTAATAACCTTTAAAGTAGAAAAACCCAATCGGGAATATTGATAGGAAAAATAATTAATTCCCTTTAGACTAGAAAAATAAATTTACATAAGAATGTAAGCCTTTAAAGTAGTAAATATCGATAAAAAAAATATTTTTACATTTACTCTCTATAAATTAGAACATATCGATAATGAAAATATTTTCAATTTAACCCCGTAGTGTAGAAAATATAAATAGGAAAAATAATTTTACATTAATCCCTTTGGAGTAGAAAGTATTTATAGGAAAAATAATCTTACATTAATTCCCTTCAAACTAGAAAACATATTAAGAGAAACATAATTTTAATTTAACTAAACTATAATGCCCTATAGAATAGAAAACATAGATAGTAAAAATAATTACACTTTAATTCCCTATAATGTAGAATATATAGATAAAATGTAAAATAAGAAAATAATAATTCATAAACTACTATAAATTTGCATTAGTCATCAGCAAAATATTTTAACTAGAAAATCCAAATTACAATAAATAAAAGCATTCCACCTTACTCATAATTTTCATTAAGTGCTCGCAACACAATATGCACACATGCAAAACACAAAATAAAAGAGAAAACCAAATGTAAATTATTCTTTGAAATAAAGTTAAAGTTATGTCATAAAGTACTGGCACACATCAAAAAAAAAAAGAAAAAAAACAATGTAAGCACATACGGACTCACAAATTAATAGTAAAACTTGAGTAGCCATGTATAATTCGTGCACAAATTATGTATGACTACTCTTTCAAAGGCGGATGGTGTAGCATTCATTCATTCACTCATTCAGTCAGTCATTCGTTCATTTGTACAAACATATATTTTGACTCGTTTTGGTATGTCTTGTGACGCATTGACCCTTACATACATATTCATTGAGGCTTCTTCTATTACAAATTGCTCACCACAAACCTTTGCCTGCATTCAATTTATTCCCACGACAATTTCCATACTCTATTCCGTTTTTGCTTACTATGCATTTCCCACAACCTATGTTATTTACGTTGAGCTTGCGCTTCCCACCGAGCTGAATATATGTATCTACGCAGTTCATATTTTGTACACTTAGTATGTGACTATGTAATAATGTAAATATGTAAGAATTAATTAGAAAAATTTTGTATAAATACTAACATAACTTCGCAAATAAAGACAATTATTGTTTGGTCATCAAACCTAAAACTAAGTTTTACTTTTTTATTCTATACTCTGCCTCAAATCCGATCTCTATGTATGGCCCCAGTCTGGTGTATAGCACTGTAGGGATTTTGTTATTTGATTAAATATTTACTTGTTTAAATAATTTTATTTTATTGAGAGTTAAAAAAGTTTTTGTTCATATGTTCAAAAAGAAAATTTTTGATTAAGTAATGTTGGTGATTTTTGTAAGTTGGTTTAAAATTTATAATAAATAGTCTTAAATAATTTATGCGTGAATAAATTTTTTTTTTAAAAAGTATCAAAAACTAAAAGCACAAATCATGTATTCATCTGTAATGTGGAACAAAAATTTGTAATAGCAACTTGTTTTTGGTAAAACCATATTGAAGCTGCTCGATTCCTTGAACCACCGTTAGAGGATTTTATTTAAAGTTTCTTGAGTGTTCTAGCCTATTTACCCAGGCGAGGGATTGGTACAACAAAAATAAGAACTATACATGGACGGGCGGGCGGAGAAGGGTAAGGAGCAGAGGAAGTAAAAGAGCTCTCCCGCAGTACCGTGCAGCACTGAGAATTGTTCAACGCCTGGGAGCAGTGGTCGACCCAACAGAAGTGGATATCGAGAAGCGTCGAATGGCAGAATGAAGAGGCAACGTTCGGTGGAAGGCGACAAGCCTGTTTTCAAGAGGCTGAAAGGGCCCAGTCCCAGAGCCGCGAGGCAGGGCCGTCATATAGACGAGACAAGTAGGCCCAAAGATGTAAGAGAGATGGGCCCAATAGCGAGGTAGCAACTATACCGAAAGCTGCGAGTCAGAGGGAAGTTCCAACTACGGAAGTAGGAGATAAGCCAATGGGAGATAACACTAAGACTCCAGCTTTCTCGGAGGTGCCAAAGGGAAAGAACACTAAGACTCCTCGCTTCCCAAGGCAGTCGATTCTATGTACCGGAGCGACTTGGGATTTTTCCCGACCAAGGACTGTCATTTCAGTGTAAACCCATTTAATTTGTTGCGTCCCTCCCACAAATTGTCATCCTCCCAGCAGCTCCTTACAGCGGGACTGCTCCATATTCTCTTGCTCCGGGAAGGTATCGAATCCAATCCGGGTGCGTCTCCTGACCCCGGAGAAATGGGTTTGCTGCGTCTGCCGGAAAATAATATTTTTAGGACGGTCATACTCTTATCAGTGCGTCTCGTGTAAGGGTTGTTCTGTGCTAGATCCCAAAACCAGACGTCCACGCGTGCGGCTCCTTGCTGTTCACGCCCAAGGGCGTCCCGTAGTCTACACCTTAGTGCGCCCCCACTACCTTCCAGCAGCCCCGCAGCTGCTCGCGCCCCAAGGCGCCACCAACTCATACGGCTGCTCCCACTCACACCTACAATCTCCGTGGTAGAGTCGGAAGCAATGACGAGCAGCAGCCCTGCCCCCATCTTCTCTCCCCCCCCCCCCCCCCCCCCCTTTTCCGGCAGCAATCGTGTAGGTCAGGTAAACAGACTTAGTCCCTACCTCCTTTTGCACCGTTTCCCAGCACAGAATATATAGATATGTTTGCGACATCCGACCAATGCAGCTCCTGCCTTGTACGGTGCCACTTTCCTATATGTTCTGGTCTCCGCGGCGCAACCCTCGACGGGTTTCATTGCGCCATGTTGCCAGACCACATAACCAAATACACAGGGTACCCCAATGCTTACCTAAGGACGTCCAGTCCCAGGGCCACAACAGCAGTTGCGTCCTAGCCTTTCACAACCCAGGCGTAGTCACCCGTCACTTGCTCCGAGAGTGACGACGTCTCCCCCGTTGTACTTCATAATTCTGCAGTTAAACTCTAATGGATTAACTGGGAAGATCAGGGAGATAGTCGATTCCATCAAGCGGCACAACATCCGCATTGCTGCGATTCAAGAGACTAAACTCACAGCAAGATCTGCTCTGCGACCTGCTCTGGGTATAATGTCTACAGAAAAGATCGCGAGAGCGGAAATGGAGGCGGCCTCGCGTTTATCAAACACCACTCTGTGCAATATCATATATTTGATACAGACATCGGCCGCAGGGACAGTGTCTTAGAACGTCAAGGCTTATCTGTCCGGTCAGGCGTTGCAAACATAGAGATCATCAACATCAACATCCCTCCTGCCACGTGTTGCCCTAGTGGATACCGTCCTAATATCAGTGCCTTACTAACTGGCAATAATCGCATTATCTTTGGCGATTTCAATGCCGATCACCATCTATGGCATTCAAACTTGCAGACAGACAGTAGGGATGAGATATTGGCGGATCAAATAGAATAAACGACGTTCTGCAAAATAAACGGAGACACCCCCACACGTATGGTAGGAAGCTGTCACAGTTCGCCGGATATATCAATCGCGAGCGCAGGACTCGTAAACTGCATCAACTGGCAGCCGATGGTAACATTGGCATCTGACCACCTGCCTATACTTATTTCGCTCGAGCGTACCACCGACTTCATCGTCAGAGAAAACGCACTTTCACTTCAAAAAAGGAAAGTAGGACGAATACAAATCCTTTACAGATGATATCGTGTGAAAACATCGCGAGTTTGCGGTGGCTGTAGGAACTGGTTCCAAACCTCCAAAGGCAAGGCACGAACGCGCGTTTCGAGGTGATGGATAAAGCGCAAGTCCCCACGGTACCAAAAGTTAAGGTATGGATACCATGCGTGATGAAGTCGGAGGATACACTGAGACTTCTGCAGAATCAGAATCCGAACATACCGACACAGGATTGGAAGGTACTTACTGTATCTTGGCCTACGGGGGAAGGTCAGTTGTTCATTTTCCAAATAAACAAGCAGGCGGAGGATATATTGTACACGCAGCTTGGAAAAATGTCCTTTGGTACAGGCAAAATTTACATGCGGCTCAGGAAAAGAAGTAAAAATAAAAGATAAAAATTCTAGCAAGCTAGAAGTGGGCGAAGTCGAAAAGGACCTCAAAAGCCTAAGTGAAAAAAAGACAGACGGAGAAAGCTGACGTCACCACGAAGGTGTTAGAATAGGACCAATAGCCATATGGTGCTGCGAGTCGTACAGAGGAACACCCTGCAAACAGTAATTACACTATGAGGACCTCGTAGTGGTGACCGTTGAGCAAAAGAGTAAGCAGGCATTTATCCTGGCATCCTACATGTCCCATGCTGCGGAGGTTCCACCGATGGAGTGCAAGAGGCTAATACAGGACGAAGGGCGCAAAGGGCGGTTGGTCAGCGCGAAAGCAAATGCGCACCACAATACGTGGGGAGGAGCAGACCAATTGCAGATAGCCAACAGGGGAAATGTCCCTACATACATTGGTCCAACATCCAGCAATATTCTGGATATTACATTGAGCTCCGAACGTGATATATCAAGGTATGATTGGATGGTTCTTGATAGAACATCCTTCTCCGACCATGCGTATATCAGCTTCAGTATCCCGCTAAAGAGGGTAGAGACGGGAGGAACCTTTAGAAACCATAGGTCAATGAACTCGACTAAATTTCAGAAACAGGTAGAAACAAAACTTGGGCAAACCAAAGAGGTTTCCAATGTGGAAGGGTCTAATGAATTCCTAACAAGGACGCTTATGACTGCGTATAACAAAGCTTGAAAATTCAGAGGAAATGAAATGCCGCCATGGTGGAGCAACGAGCTGAGTCTTCTAAGAAGACAGGTAAAAGAAATGTTTAAGCCAGCAAAGACCGAGGAAACCGAAGCGTGCCGAGACGAGTACAGGGATCTACTGAGGATCTAGAAGCGTGAAATTTCCAGGTCGAAGGAATCTAATTGAAAAGTGTCTTTACGGGCATAGAGTGCTCCAGCGAAACAGCACGGTTGAAAATGTCGTAGCAAGGGGAAACATAGTCCAGGTATTAATAAGAAAGAGAACGGGGAATGGTCACGTAATAGTGAGGAATCCCTTGGGGAGTTTTTCGATACACATTTCCCATCGGGAGATGGTTTAGAAGAGCCAGCGGACAGCACTCACACTTCGATCACGGAGAGGGTAGCGCCGGGCTTGGTGACCGATGCCAAGATCGAATGGCCACTGAAGACATTTGCTAAGTATAAATCGCCGGGCCCAGATGGTATATTCCCGGCCATGCTACAAGTTTCGAGTAGAGCGGTCGTGGAATGGCTTAAAATAATATTCGATGGGTGCATAAGACTGAATCATGTACCACACCCTTAGAAAACTGCTCATATAGCTTTCCTACCAAAGGCGGTGAAGCTCGGTCACGAGTATCCCAAAGAATATAGACCCATTAGCTTAACATCATTTCTGCTCAAAACCTTTGCGAAGCTGATAGATGTGTACATAAAGTCCAACGTGGATGAAAATCTGTTCTCCACAAGACAGCATTCGTACATCAAAAGCAAGTCGGTAGACACCGCATTGCATAGGAAGGTAATAAGCATAGAAAAAGCCCTGCAATATCAGGAATATGCTCAAGGAATATCCTTAGACATTGCCTGGGCTTTCAGTAATGTTTCTAAATGGACGATTA
Organism: Eurosta solidaginis; assembly: GCF_040869045.1. Classification (NCBI taxonomy): domain Eukaryota; kingdom Metazoa; phylum Arthropoda; class Insecta; order Diptera; family Tephritidae; genus Eurosta; species Eurosta solidaginis. The sequence continues at coordinate 216,311,725 of NC_090319.1, read as the reverse complement.
TGCAAGTGGGTAGATATAAAGCAAGTCAGTAGACACCGCATTGCATAGGGTGGTAATAAGCATAGAAAAAGCCCTGGAATATCAGGAATATGATCTAGGAGTCTCCTTAGACATTGCCTGGGCTTTCAATAATGTTTCTAAATGGGCGATTATGGATGGTCTTAATTACATTAAAGTACCTCCAGCCTCAAACAGATGGATCGGCTACTTGCGAGACCACAAAATTAGTGGACAGGGGCACTCCGCAGGGAGGGGTGCTATCGCCTCTGCTGGGTACGCTGGTCATCAACCAACTGCTCAGGCGATTCGATGATGGACCCGTAAAACTTACGGCTTACGCAGATGACGTTGCAATTGTTATAAGTGGAAAGTGCCTTCCAACGTTTATCTCTTTGACGGATTGGGCGCTTCGGGGTATTCATACCTGGGCATCTAATATCGGGTTGAAAGCCAACGCGGAGGAGACGGAAATGTTCTTGTTTAAAAAGAGGTACAAGGTCCCAAATTGGACCAGATCTAAGTTATGAGGGGTGACCCTACAGGAGAAACCTTGCACAAAATATCTAGGAATCATCCTAGACAGTAAGCTGTCATTGAAGCTCAACGTAGAGGAGAGGGTGAAGAAGGCCTCAACGGCACTTTATGCATGTAAAAGAATGCTGGGGTGTACGTGGGGCTTATCGCCCTCTCTTTCTCATTGGGTTTTACATCGATTGTAAGCCCTGTTCTATACTATGGAGTTCTTTTTTGGTGTAAAGTCACACAGAAAACCACCTACCTCAAAAAATTTGAGGGGATATGCAGACTATCAATGCTCAGCATTACGGGAGCCCTGAAAACAACCCCGACGGCTGCACTGTATGCCATTATGTACATTCCACCTGTAGACCTGGTAGCAAAGAACATAGCGTTAACCACTGCAACCAGGCTGTTTGCCTCGGGGCAGCTTGAGTAGCTTGACCATACGGCCATAGTAATATAGCGTCATCAATCAGAAGACGAACAGACTACCTAATTCCCTATCTGCGCTTCTATGGAGAGGCATAAGGGTGCTCAAATGGCGAAAAATGCAATACACGTGTACACAGATGGTTCCAAAGTAGCGGAAGAAGTAGGGTATACTATGCTGGTCCGGAAATAAACAGATCCCACAGGCTGCCGGCTTACTGTAGCGTTTTCTAAGCGGAAATATTAGCCGTAACCAAAGCAGTAGAAACCCTGGAAAAGAATAGCTTTAGCTGCAATCGTGTTAACTTTTATATTGACAGTCAAGCAGCAGTTAAAGCAAAAATTTCACATAGCACAGCATCTAAATGCATGTTAGAGTGTAAGCAGTCTCTGGAGAGAATCGGGACAGGGAGAATTATACATCTATATTGGGTCCCAGGGCATATGCTAATAGATGGGAATGAAAAAGCGGATGAACTAGCTAAAAAGGGCGCATCCCTTGAAGCTTGCTCCGTAGAGGTCCCAACTAGACTGGTCGAGATTAAGCGAAGGCGAGAGGTGCACATGATTGACCAAGCGGGAAAGGCGTGGGTTCAAGCGCGGGGCTGTAAAGATTATGTGTAGGTCTTACAACCTTAGACTAACAAAGTTGCTTCTATCATTAAAAAGAAAGGACTGTAGACTCATGACGGGTATTCTGTCTGGACACTACCTTCTGGCGTCACATGCCTTTAAATTAGGCTTGGTCAGTGATAGCAAATGTAGGAATTGCGGGTTGGAGGAGGAAACGATCGAGCACGTTCTGTGCTTTCCAGGTTAAGACTCTAGCTATTAAGAGTGATACAGCTGTCAGATCTAGAAGCAGCAAGTGGCTTAAGTCCTAGAAAGCTTCAAGTTTTTGCCAAGAGGGCGGAGTTGTTTTATAACATAGGTCCTGGCTTTTGATAGAGTTTTTCAGATTGGTCGTTAAAAAAACTTCTGGTAACACTACGGACCCATTCAGTCTATGTGAGGTCCTGATGGACGGGCCAGTTCAACCTAACGACGGCAAAAAGACTACGACGCCTAGTTCTATCGATGATAAACAGGAAAATGTATAAGCGCGCTGCTCTCTGCATGTCATCAAAACAAAATCGGGATGTCCCACTTAAGGCCAAAGTGGGTAAAAAGGTGTCAGAAAAATTCAACCTCCACAAATTAATACTCCCCAATTGGACTAGGGAATCGTTCAGCTGCGAAGATAAACTATAAAACCGCACTAAGAAAAATGATACCAAATTTTCGACCTATTTTATTTTTATTTTTTATCGGGCATTTGTAAAATTGAAATAATGTTAGGTCACTTAGGCAACCTTACCCCATCGCTGATCGTAAATATGTCAAAATCAGTTTTAATTTGACGAATGAATGTTCGCAGCTAGCAATTGATACTGATATAGTCAGGCTTGGAAAAAAATCTTCTCCATACGAGATTATAAAAGTAAATAATTCTAACGGAGCTTTTGGTTCAATTTATTTTCTACTGCGAAGTAATATTTTGCAGACACATATTTCGATAAAAAGTTCTGTTCCATCTGTATTATAAAAATCACCGAAGCTCTTACAATTTCTTTCTAAGTCGTTATTGTCCTTGTTTAACAAATTTCCAACGTCTAAGAGAAATCCAAATATAAAATTAAAGCCATTTAGTCGTGTAAGTCATGTACGTATTTCTTGTTGGATATGATCGAGAACACTTTTCATAACGCGAGAAATTTCACATTCTGGCGCTCCATCGTGTTTCAGATTCACGTTTGACAGTTGTTGTTGAAGCATTTTTTAATAACTCCCATCGTAACGTTGAACGTGAGAATAGAAGATATATGCTTTCAATTATTCCACAACCTGTCGCAAGTGTTCGGGATATACGGATGCATTTTTTAGTGTACAAAATTTTTTTCAGAAATCAGTTATAATGAAAATACAAATTATCCAGGAAGTTCTGCTTTGCGGACCGTTTGGCGCCCCCTGTTAAGTAGCGTCCGTGGCAAGATGCCCTCTTTCCCCCTCCCCCGCATCCACCCAATACGCCGCTGAACATTAAAGATCTCAAAGAAATACTGCACTGTGAGTTTTTGCTAGACGGTGACAAACCAGGACATCCTATTTCTTGATCTAGCCCCAACTCCACGGGATTAAGGGAACATCCGCATAAGCACTATGACGAGATCCGGCACCTGCCAACACAGCCGTTTGCTATAGGCAATCATAAGGAGGCCCTAAGCAAAATCCACACAGAATTTTAAACAATGCTTTAAAGACTAAAATGAGAAAGCAAAATAAATTAAGAAATAGGGACGACTCAAACAAAGAGTGTGCATGAATAAATGAAGTCCCGTAATTGTAAACAAAAATTTTATAAAAACAATAATACATTAAGCGGCGCAAAAACAGTACAAAAAAAAAATTGATCACACCAGTTTAGGGGTGTTGTTGGGAGAGCTCAAGAGTGGCTTTTGTGCTTTAGTATTAGGTTGCGATAGGCGTAGGCACAGTGTTCAATGTCTGCCTTAAAATTCATACGTTTATTATTAGGGGTGTCCACTATGTGTAACATTTCTAACGTGAAGCGTTTATTAAAATTTTTCTCCTCTTCTAAAATGGTGACGTTCTCAAAATCGGGGTAGTGGCCTATGTCTTTACAATGTGCTCTTAATGCCGTTTTATTATCAGAAAAATTATTCCTTAATTTTATGTTTGATTTGTGAGCGGATATCCTTGTCTTAAGTTTAGATTTTGTAGTACCCACATATACTTTCTCGCATATGTGGGACCCGTCGCCAATGCAAGGAATCCGATACACTACGTCAGATTTTTCCTCTTTCGCTATGGGATCTTTCAGTTTGCTGAATACTTTTTTAATGGGTTGCTGTAGGTAAAGGCTACCTGCACCCTTTCCTTTTCATACATTTTGGAATTTTTGATCCTCTCCGAGAGCCCCGGGATATAAGTAACCGATTTATAAATTTTTGCAGTTTGATTTTCCCTATTATTATCTTTATCACGCCTAGAGTAAAATTCGTATATAAATAATTAAACACAAAAATCAAGTGTTTTATTTATAAAAAACTCAAACGAATTCATCCTTTGCAGATTTTTCAGGTGCTTTCATGCGGCTAGTGAACTCTGGACCACAATTGGCCATCGAAAATACCAGCTTTCACCTTTTCAGAACTGAGTTTTACAAATAATTTAGGAATGTATTTAAAATATTCACCACTTTTGTCTAAATTATTAAGATATATAGAGGAGTTAATGTTATGCGGTAGCAGCCAGTAGGTTGGGATAAATCCATTTAGAGTGATTTCTGCGGTTTATTTATGTTATGTTTACCACACAGAAATAACAGTCGATGTGACAATCCGCGGTTCATAACAAATCACATAAGTTTGATACTTGAAATACTTTATTTTGCTTGCCCATAACCGAAATGACTCAACACAAATTTTACATACGAAACTTGGAATCCAGGGTTTGTTATTAGTTTCAAACTAATAAGTCCATATAAGCGCGTTTCACTAGGTCCGACTGATTCAAACGAAATTGCTTGAACATATACGCGCCACAAAACAAAAAGTCCTTGGATTATTTACACAAATTATCCCTATGAACTCATAATAAATAACGCAATGGATTACAGTATCTACTACACTTATTATGGTAATAAGCCAAGTGAGAAATGTTTTTTTGTATGATACCCGTATTTCAAAAACTTGAGCTGTTAGAAGAAATTTGAGGGCAGATTTTAAATCAACGAACCCAAACTAGTGAGAAACAAAAGAAAAACACCATGCAACAGACAAAAAGTGCTATTTTGTCGACGAGTGTAATTTTGTTGTTAGTGTATTATATGTACATATGTGTATATTGTTAGTGATAATAATCAGTGGCAGATCCACGGGAGTTAGGAGGAATCTGGCTTAGAAGTCAAAGTCTTTAGCACGAGCATTCCATGGAAAATCGTCAATTTTCGACGATTTTCAAATTGCTGTCCTTAATAATTTTCAATGCAAATATATTTAATAGATATCACACCTCAACGTACCAAGGACGAAGAATTTTAAATTAGTATCAGCTTGAAAATAAGAAAAAACATTTTAAAAATCAAATATTTCTCAAAAATTCCTTAGCAATCACTTTTTATTCTTCATCTTAATTAGCTGACAAAATTCAGAATATTCATATCTGAAAATAGACTAAGTTTGCACCTGGAATATATATGTGAATATATGTAAACTGGAGTGAATTTCCATGTATTGCCTTAAATAGCCACTGCATATATTTTTCTATATAAAATATAGAAAGAAGAAGGAAGCAGAACTTAAAATTAGTATCAGCATGAAAATAAGAAAAAACAATTTAATAATCAAATTCCTTAGCAATCACTTTTTATTCTTCATCTTAATTAGCTGAATAATTCAAAATGTTCATATCTGAAAATAGACTAAGCCGGTACTTGGAATATGTATGTGCATATATGTAAACTGGAGTAAATTTCCTTGTATAAACATTGTCTTAAATAACCACTGCATACATTTTTCTATATAAATAATGAGGCGCGATATACCTTCGAAGAGAATTAAGGCCGAGCTTCTCTTTCAATTTGCATCGTGGTCGATTTAATTTTTCCTTTCTAGTGATCGGAGCCAGTATTAACACTGAACTTGATGTAGTTTCCGCAAAAAAATGGATCCATCTATCGTCATTCAAATCTAATGTCACTGCTGATAATATAATCTCCTATGTGGTTAAAAATACGAAAATCGATGGCAATGAACTTGCCTGCTTCCCTCTGGTTAAAAAAGATACAGATTTTACTAAACTCTCTAGAGTAAGTTTTAAGCTTGGCGTGTCAGCTACCCTCCTGGACGCAATTATGGATCCCTTGCTATGGCCAGCAAATGTGAAAGTTAAGCCGTTTAAAAATGTTCGCAAGCAAGCAAGTAGCTCGGACCCAGTGTCGAGCGACGATTAGCAATCACTGAACAATGTGGTGAGTGCTCTGCCTCCAATTAATGGTCATAGTGAGATAAAGGTATATTTCCAAAACCTTTCTGGGATGAGGACCAAAGCCGATCTTGTTCACACCTTCAGTTCCCTTTATGACGTCTTTGTTTTCATCGAAACATGGCTGAATGGAAGTTTTTTCGACAGTGAGTTCTTCGACTCTAATTTTCTTAATGTATTCCGCAAAGATCGAGATGCTAACGCTACTGGTTGTCTTCGTGGCGGTGGGGTCTTAATTGCGGTCAAACTTCAGTTATCCTCCTGTTTCTTTCCGCTTAGTAATCGTGACGTTCTGCTCGACCAAATTTTTATCTGCATTAATGGTTCTGATTCAAAAGGCTCCCTATATCTCCTTGCATCATACGTGCCACCAGGCAGTTTATTTAAACTATACAAGGCACACGCTGACAACATAGTTTCGCTAGTTATTAATAACCTAAGTGATAATCATCTCTGCGTGCTTGGTGACTTCAACTTACGCAATATTGACTGGTCAACTAATGTTTGTAATTTTGGTCTTACACCTAATAATCTCTCTGCAAATCACGAATTATATTTCAATGACAATTTACTTAGTCTTAATTTATTGCAAATCAACAAATGTGTTAATACTTTAAATAGATTACTCGATCTCATATTTATTAGTGATAATATTAATTGTGAAATCAGTGAATGTACAAATCCCATCACTCACAAGACAGGCATCACCTACCCTTGGTTATTCATTTTAGTTTTTATAGTTATGCACAGGATACTTCTGAAAGCAGATTTACTTTTAACTTTAATTCGTTTGATTTTCCCAGTGTTAATAGTTTTTTATCTGAAATAGACTGGGAAGTGGTACTTGAAGGACTGGATACTTCTAATAGTTTCCTAACTTTCAAATCTATTCTATTAAATCACTGCCTGCATAAAATTCCTATGAGAAGAATGAGGCTTTACAAACTTCCGTGGTATACGAAAGAGTTGAAAAAATTTAGGAATCTCAGAAATAAATATAAGTAAGTTTAAACATACGAAGAACCATTTGTTCTTCATTAAATATAAGCAATACTTGAAGAAATTTAATAATTTGGATAATCTTCTGTACACCAACTATATTCATACAATCGAGTCTAATATTAAATTGAATCCGAAAACATTTTGGAGCTATATCAAGTCCAAAAAAGGTCGCTCCAATATACCGTCTGGAGTGTTCCTTGATGGCCACTCAGCGCGAACACCGGGTGATACAGCCAACTTATTTGCGGAGTTTTTTAAATCAAATTTTTCTGCCGACGATAGTTATCAATCGTTTGATGCCTCCTCGAATCTTGACACTGCTCTAAACTTTGGTGCCCTCTGTCTCTCTTCTGATGATATTAGTAATGCTATTCTCAAACTTAAATCTTCGTCTCAAACAGACGATGATGGGTTCTCTTCAGTCCTGTTAAAAAACTGCCCGACTCTAGTTCTTCCTTTTCCTTTCCTTCCTGGTTCGATTTATACACAAAATTAGTATGTAACCAATAAATTAGTTAAGTACATAGTCTGTAAGGATTGTATTCCAAAGACTCATAATTAAATAAAGAAATTTAAAATAAAGAAATAATCTTTAATAAATATCTATCGTCCGTTACGTTCACTGACGAGTGGAAGCTCACCTCCATTACCCCCGTCTTTAAAAGTGGTAACAAAAATGATGTGCGTAATTACAGACCTATTTCAAAGCTTTCTATCATGTCCAAAATTTTCGAGCATGCTGTTAATGCCAAGTTGAGTTTTGCGGTTAAGTCTTTAATATCTCCCTTCCAGCATGGTTTTGTCGCTGGTAGATCAACAGTTTCAAATCTTGCTGTTTTTAGTGAATATTGTGTTGAATCTTTTTCTGCAGGTTATCAGGTTGACTGCATTTATACTGACTTTTCAAAAGCTTTTGACAAAATCCATCATAGTGTTTTAATTAAAAAATTAGGTTGCCTTGGTTTCCACTCTTCGTTTCTTTTATGGATAAAGTCTTATTTAAGTAGCAGACAGTGTGTTGTTTCCATTGATGGACAATCGTCTAGTCCGTTTGCAGCCACTTCTGGGGTTCCCCAAGGGAGTATATTAGGTCCACTTTTATTTATCTTATTTATTAATGACGTAAGTAGTTGTTTTTCATTCGCGAAGTGTTTGCTATACGCCGATGACTTAAAGCTATTTTCTGCCATTAAGACGCCAGATGATGCCTTAATATTGCAGAATGATATTAATAAATTGCACCAATGGTGCCTGAACTCCGGTATCTCTTTGAATCCGTCCAAATGCTTTCAAATGACCTACTCGAAGTCAATTAATCTTCTAACTACAAATTATAGTATCTCTAATTGTGACCTTCAATGTGTTAATGAGATTAAGGACCTTGGTGTTGTCTTTGAAAATAAGTTTTCTTTTAGTAAGCACATAAATTTCATAACCTCTAAATCATATTCTATGCTTGGCTTTGTGAGGCGCAATGCTACCAGATTCTCTGATCCCTACACGTTTAAGCTACTTTACACGTCTTTTGTTATATCTAATCTGGAATATGGCGTATTTATTTGGAGGCCAAGTAGTCAAACTGCTATTACCAGAATTGAAAGAATACAAAAATTTTTTCTCAAATATGCCCTTCGTCCATTAAACTTCTCTGATCCTATACCCGCCTACTCTGCGCGAGTTATGCTTTTAAGCCTTAAGTCTTTAGAAAATCGCAGATCAATACTCTGCTTGTCATTTACGTATGATATTATTAATAGGTCCGTTGACTGTCCATATTTATTGGATAGTATTCGATTTAATATTCCTCGGAGGTGTCTTCGCAGTTTTTATACATTTTATTGTGACAATTTTAAAACCCTCTATTCCAGTAATGCTCCAATTGCTCGTGCTCTCCGTGAGTTTAACTCTGTCAGTACTGTTGTAAATCTAGACTTTTCTGCTCCAAAAGCGAAACTGCTAAATATGTTAAAATTTGCTTTCTAAGTACCATGTATTATTTTTCAAATAACTATCTCTTAATTTTAGTTTGTATCATAGTCTGTAAGGATTTAAGTCCATTGACTAAGTGAAATAAAGAAATAAAGAAATTGAAGGCACTGGTTCACATGTTTTAAGCCGACTCCGAACGACATTTGATTAGGCATATGCATTTTCACTGAGAAACTTTCCATGGAAGAAAAACACTCGACATCACTGCCAAAGGGCGCCCGCTTAGAAAAGGTTTTCTAGTTGAAAAAATTTCTTTCTAAATTTTTGATGTTGCTTTGCCCGGGACTTGAACCTAGGATTTACGGTGGTGTAGGTCGACCACGCATATAATGGAAAATAAAAATTTGAAAACTGAATTTGGCACGTGTCCCTTAAAAAACTATTTTTAAACAAATTTTTCAATTGGAATAAGCGTGGTAAAATTTCCTTATTATTTTAATAACTTTTTTGTTTTTATTTAGTATTAATACTTTGTCAAGTTATAGTTTTCCCTTAGTTAAGGTCTAAAAATTAAAAAAAAAAATGGGCACGATTTATTGTGAAGAGCGGCTGAAGCATTATCACCTTCCCTGGGAGCTTTTAATCTGCCTCCCTCCTGGATTCTCCTGGATTTCCCTCTAGAACCCAAGCTCTCTCTGAACATTGATTACCTCCTCGCCCTTTTCGTTCTGACAGAAATTTTACACGTACTTGAAACCTTCCGTCTTTCGCCGAACTTTTGGTAACATTTTATATTTTTCCTATACTCTGTGCCGTATTTTTCCGTCAGGTGACAGTGATGTAGCTTTATGGATATTATAATGTTTAAATTTTGAGCTGGATACGAAAATATTTCGTAAAACAGTGAAGTCGATCGTCCTCACTTTATTAATTAATATCTGGAATTGCTGTGTAAATGTATTTTTATGAACAATATATGTACTTTTTTTCATCGGCAAATACATGGGAGAAAGCAGTAGATACTACAGATCTCGAATTTGTATTCTTCATTTTTATATAGAAAGTGGGTACGGTAATCAGCCGATTTTGAAAAGGAAAGATGGTTATAAATAATATCACAACATCTTCAACCGTTTTTGAAGTCGATGCAAAGATTTTCAAAAGATTCAATTGGCCTTAGTGGACTACGCGTTGTTTTTTTTTTTTCAAGACACTTAGTTAAATAGTGTTTTTTAGTCAACCTTACGAAGTTCCTCATATAAAATTTTATCATTATGGCTTTATAAATAACGGCAATATTCCGTTAAGTATTGAATTATCACAGAATTATATTTCATTCTGAAATAATATTTTTTTACAGTAGTATTAGTCGCGGTCAGAAGAAGTACTGTGTTGAATTTCTTTACAATAAATTTCTTTGCTATTGCAAAAAACTTGTGATGAAGGCCCCTAGGCTGACGGTCCGATTATTTCGGTTGATTTAAGTAGGATATCAAAAAATCGATTTGCGCTACCTCCGCTAAAGTCGATAGCGGCTATTATTAAAATGCGGAATTCCTAAGATTTAACTTGTTGATTAACTTTACGTTGTAATTGTGTTAGTATTTGCTTTACAGCGTGTTTAGTTTTTATACCTGATTACATGAGATTTCAGATAGCGTCTGATTTCCTTGTTTTATAGTGGTTATTAGTAAGTTTTAGTAGTTAAACAGCTGGAGATGAACATTATTTGTAGTTTTGTGTATTTTTTTTCAAAATGTCGTTTACATTTACGAAGCTCCATGTGTATTTATTACAAAGTGTGTAAGGGTATATGGTTGTTATAATGGTTGTTGGAAGAAAAAATTAAAAGAAATAAAAAGGTAAAAAAATAATGAAAATGATATTATCTTTATTTTGTTGTCATTTATTTTAGGAGGGTGGGGCCGTGTGTAGAAGTCCATGAAAGTGGGGAAAGCTTCTGACCGCCATTCACCTGGGAATGGTCAGAGCGATTCTTTTGCATGCGGTTCAAGCAGCTCACTACTGCCGGTCGCTTGCGGCCAAGTATCCTCTGGGTAGCCGCTAACCATCCGTTTAGCGGTGAGCTAATGTGAGAAGGCGACAACCTGGCTAGGCCACTCTGACATAATCGGTTTAAGGGCTAGCCGGGGGAGATCTCATCGGCAGCGTCTGTACACCTCTAGGTGCGGCTGCAAGCGGGCGGCTGTCTTGGAGCAAGCGGCTCGCTATATAAACGTGCCAAGTAATATTTTCACCCCCGCTGAGCGGGTTGTCCGCTGGGCTTGGGACCCGCCACGTAAAACCATACTCCAATGAAATATAACAACAAGCCTCGGATAAATACACTCTCTATTGATGACGACCATGGAAAACGTTTGAAGGACAATGAATTGAGGGCATGCACCTGGAACGTCCGCTCCCTGAATGAGATTGGTGCAGATGCCCGGCTGGTTGATGTCCTCGTCAAAGCAAAATCTGACATCACCGCCATCCAATAAATGCGTTGGACGAAGCAAGGAAGAAAGAAGATCAAAAATTGTGACATATACTGGAGTGGCCATACGAATGAGCGCAGTTTCGGCGTCGGATTCGTGGTGGGAGAGAGACTTTGTCGCCAAGTGCTGGCGTTCACGCCTGTGGACGAACGTCTCGCCGCTATCCGAATAAAAGCAAAATTTTTTAATATATCATTCATCTGCGCCCATGCGCCGACAGAGGAGAAAGACTATGAGGTGAAAGACACTTTTTATGAACAATTAGAACGCACATACGAGCGCTGCCCCCGTCATGATATAAAAGTCGTGCTTGGCGACTTTAACGCCAGGGTCGGCAAAGAAGATATTTTTGGCCCTACAGTCGGAAAGTTCAGCCTACACAATGAAACTTCTCTTAACGGACTGAGGCTGATTGACTTTGCTGGTGCTCGAAACATGGTCATATCCAGCACGTGGTTCATGCATAAAAAGATACATCAAACTACATGGCTGTCTCCTGATCGAAATACTCGCATTCAGATCGATCACGTTGTGATAGACGGACGGCATGCCTCCAGTGTTTTAGATGTGCGCACGATCCGAGGACCTACCCTCGACTCGGACCTTTATATCGTCGCAGCCAAAATACGCACCTGCCTCAACGCGGCTAAAACCAAGGAACAAAAAACACAAGGAAAGCTAGACGTCGAAAAGCTTTAATCACAACAGACTGCCAATGATTTCGCAACTCGACTCTCACACCTGCTCTCTGAGAGCACAACTCATCCTGAAGGAATACAGGAGCAGTGGGAGCATATCTCCAAAGCACTTCGTACTGCCGCCGAGGAAAAAATTGGTTACCGGCGGCCACGGAAAAACAACTGGTACTATGAAGAATGCCGCGTTGCAACCGAAAGAAAAGACGCTGCCTACAGGGCTACGTTAAAAGCGAGCGCGACAAGAGGAGTGTGTGAACGCTATCATGAGTTGAAAGGGGAAGCGGGACGCCTTTTCAGGAAGAAAAAAGCAGAAGCAGAAAGGCGTGAGTGCGAGGAGCTTGAGCTGCTAGCCACCAGAAATAACGCCCGAAAATTATACTAAAAATACGACGACAGACGGAAGGTTTTAAGACCGGGGCAAACTCCTGTAGGAATGAAAACGGTGACCTTACAACTGATGTCCATAGAGTGCTTAGATTACGGAGGGAATACTTCTCTGCTCTCCTAAATGGAGGCAGCAATTCACCGCGCAGAAATGAAGAACCCGATCCCGCAATCGATGATGATGGAATATATGCCCCCCCCCCCCCCCCCCCCCATTATGACGAAGTTAGAATAGCAATAACCACATTGAAAAACAACAAGGCCGTGGGCGCTGATGGATTGCCTGTGGAGCTATTCAAGTTCGGCGACGAGGAGTTGGTAAGGCGCATGCAGCAGCTTCTTAGCAAAATATGGGCGGACGAAAGCATGCCCGACTGTTGGAAGCTAAGTGTTCTTTGCCCAGTCCACAAGAAGGGGGATACTGCAAAATGCACCAACTATCGTGGAATCAGCCTTCTTAGTATCGCATATAAAGTCCTTTCAAGTGTATTGTGCGAAAGATTGAAGCCCACCGTGAACCGGCTGATTGGACCTTATCAGTGCGGCTTCAGACCTGGTAAATCTACCATCGACCAGATTTTCACAATGCGCCAAATCTTGTAAAAAACCCGTGAAAAGAGAATCGTCACACATCACCTCTTCGTCGACTTTAAAGCCGCCTTCGACAGCACGAAAAGGAGCTGCCTATATGCCGCTATGTCTGAATTTGGTTTCCCCGCAAAACTTATACGGCTGTGCAAAATGACATTGAGCAACACAATCAGCTCAGTCAGAATTGGGAAGGATCTCTCCGAGCCGTTCGAAACTAAACGAGGTTTCAGACAGGGTGACATCATGCGATTTCTTTAATTTGATGCTGGAGAAAATTATACTAGCTGCTGAACTTAACCGCACTGGAACAATAAACTATAAAAGCGTGCAATTACTGGCATATGCTGATGACATTGATATCATCGGCCTAAATACCCGCGCTGTTAGTTCTGCTTACTCCAAACTGGAAAAAGAAGCGGTAAAGATGGGTTTGATGGTGAATGAGGACAAAACGAAGTACCCGCTGTCATCGAGCAAAGAGTCAGCGCATATGCGCCTTGGAAACCACGCTACTGTTCGCAGCCATAATTTCGAAATAGTAAAAGACTTCGTTTATTTGGGAACTAGCATCAACACTAGCAACAACATCAGCACTGAAATCCAGCGAAGAATCAATCTTGCCAATAAATGTTACTTTGGACTAGGTAGGCAATTGAAAAGTAAAGTCCTCTCTCGGCGAACGAAAGTCATACTCTACAAGTCACTTATCGTACCCGTCCTGCTATATGGGGCAGAAGCATGGACCATGACAACAGCAGATGAAGCGACTTTGGGAGTGTTCGAGAGAAAAGTTCTTCGAAAGATTTATGTACCTCTACGCGTTGGCGATGGCGAGTACCGCACAAGATTTAATGATGAGCTGTACGAGCTATACGCAGACATCAACCTAGTCCAGCGAATTAAAACGCAGCGGCTGCGCTGGCTAGGCGATGTTATGCGAATGAAAGATGATGCTCCGGCCAAGAAAGTGTTTCTATCGGAACCCGCCTATGGAAGCAGAGGTAGAGGGCGGCCCCCACTCCGTTGGAAGGACCAGGTGAAAACGATTTAAACTCCCTTGGTGTGACCAATTGGCGCCGGTTGGCGGAGCGAAGGAGCGACTGGCGCGCCTTGTTGGACGGCCATAACCGTTTAGACGGCTAAGCGCCAATTAAGTAGGTAAGTTATTTTAACTTTTCTCAATAGAATTTTTTTTTTTTTTGTAAGTATCCTTTTTTTGAAAAGAAAGAGAAGAAATTAAAAAAAATAAAAAGGCAAATAAAAATTGTGTAATCCTTTTCTTCAGTGCTGCTCAAGTTTTTTTATAATGAAGTGCAAACCAAATACATATACAATATTGTATGTATTGTAGTGTGCCTGACTAATGCACGCGATACTCATTGCTGAGTCAACGGGTGTGATGTCTCAATCGCATTTGACATAACTTTACATAAGGGACACTTGTGACACCATAGCTTAGTAAGTGTGATCGTATTGCAAGCAACACACTTATGAATATCGTTATAAATACAATTAGCAATTAATCATTTTATGTATTAATGAAATATTCAATAGAAATATGGAGAAACCAATAGTTGGATTGGTCGCTCATAGAATTAAGAATTTAGACTGTAAATATATATAAACTGGTGATGAGCCAAAATAAATCATTCTTAACTTTAGACTTAAACCAGGTGTTTGTCTTTTTTCTTGAATGAAGTCGGGCATCTTAATGCTTGAACAAATGCGGCTGGAGAGCTGAGGTAATACCCAATCCAATCCTTATCCTTGGACTAGGTCTTTTACATGGCGATCCTGCAAACCGAATCTAGGAATGGAAGATTTTTCATGTCGAATTTTGGATTCCTTTGGTTTGTCCTTAATGAGACGCACTCACTTTTGGGGAAGTTGACAATAAAGCACACTTAAAGAAGCTATGCATTCGCTTCTTCGTTGGAGTAAGCAATAATGTATTCTCTTCGAAGTTTGGAGACATTTTTTTAAAAACACCTAATATTATTTCATTCTAAATGAGTGCTGAAAAGCTCATGGAGGGAATTTCGCTTCACGAGAAATGCGTTCGGTATTTACCATCAAAAGAGGTAACAAAACCGATTGATAAAACACTAGCGAATGTAGTAGAAATGTCGCCTTTTGGTTTGGTAACAGCTACTAAAGTCATCCCAACCTTCAGTAGGGATTTTAAAGAACTCAACAATTTCTTAGTTCTGGTTGAGTTTTACCATGACACCCTTGCGGATCAAGCTCAAAAGACGATCCTTATCAAATTCGTACTAGCCACAAAATTGGCGGAACAGGTGAAAAATAAAATTTTAACGGAAGTAACACCTCACAATTCGGAAACGCTGAAAACAACACTTAAGGATGCGTTCCGATCATACAAGACTGCCTCTGGGTAGCATGCAGAAATCACTAGAACTCTACAGGGTTCTGAGACAATCCTCACCTTTGCTTTCCGCATACAGAATTGAACAGCTTCCTTGAATGAAATAAAAATATCTGAGCAAGGGAGTGAACACAGGGAAATAATCGCTAGGTTAAACGACCAAATTGGTCTAACAGGTTTCAAAAACGGTTTAGCAGAGCCGCATAAGACAAGAGTAGCAGCGTCGAGACCAAGAAAGCTGATAGAAGCAATCCATATCGCAAGTGAAATAACCTCTAACTCGACTAATAAGAACACGAACAAACCAAAGAACAATAGCTTGAACAATAGAAACTAAAATGACATAAATCATAGCTGAAGACCAAGCACCAACAATCAAAACAGACGTTTTGGGCAAGGAAAACTCATATATCCCGAGCCGGTAGGACTCGGGGCCACAAAACCAAAGACCATAGGATTCCTGGGGGAAGGAACCACCACAAACTTCATAAAATAAAGGATAAATGCGAAGTTAGTAGAACTGCTGGTTGATTCAGTAGTTAATACCTCGGTGATAAAAGAGAAAGTTGTTCCAAAGCATGTATCCACAACAAACTCACGTTGCAAAATAAGAGGCTTCTCAAATTGCACAATAACTGCAAGTAAAACCGTTGAAATTGATATCAATTGCCAAGATCATGAAATAAAATACAAATTCTACATTCTGCATCACATAAGCAATTTAGAGGCAGGTGGAGTCCTAGGTAGAGACTTCCTAATGAATTACAAATATAAAATTGATTAAGAAAGGAATGCAGTAACACCTCAACTAAAGGACAACCAAATCACATTACCAATGTACATGCAGCTAGATGATTTTAAAACGGAATGGAACCAATATAAAGGAATAACTTATTACAAGTATTGTAATCAGCATTAGCTAGGTATCCGAGGGAAATAAAACTAACACCGGAATTTTTCATCAGAATCTGTCTACAGATACTCTGAATTGATTTGCTTTGAGTTCGAGATATCTTTTTCAATGCAATCCCTATGCGTAGTTAAGCGAAACCAACTGGGAAAATGTACCTAATAAAAATGTACCAAAAATAAAAATGGTACCATATAAAATGTACCAAAGCAAAACTAGTCGAACTATAATACATACCAAAAGGTAAACGTCATTATCATATGGCGGATATAACACTTAAATTGACATACATCGTGACTTTTCAAGATCAAAGTTATATCCTCTGTAATATTTCTTTTCCGATTGACCAGCGACCGAAACGAATGTGTTTTAGAAAAAGAAAAATAAAAAGTTTTTTTAAGTATTGTGATGAATATTAGCAATACTATGGGATACTATCATCTCTAAACAGATACTAAGCAGTCACTTGTATTTACATAAACAAATCAATCATTGTGTATACACATGTGTACATGCATGCGGCGGAGAGATGCTCACAAGGGTATGCAGTCATCAGCAAAGTAGTTCTCACATATACACATGCATACATCTGAGATACTCACAAGAGTATGCAGTCATCGGTGGAGGTGTTATTCTGGTAACTAAGTGGTAAATTCTAGAGGAAGAAACGCCTGGAAGTATACGAGCGAGACAACAGAGAGTATAAAAGGAGCGAAATCTGAGTAAGCGGAATCAGTTTGATTTAAGTACGCTACTGGTTGTGAAGTGTTATTGTGAAATACTTTCAAGTAGTCTAATAAAGACAATTTTTGCATTATTGAATATTGGAATTATCTATTCAACAGCTTAACGATTTGAACGTTAGCAGAAGAAAAGGGATAAGCGAAATTTCCCTAAATTCGTTACAATATTATTCACTATACTGACGTAGGTACAGTAGCATGTGCCTCCATATCCAAGATATATTTAAGGAGGAATCAGCAGCTATATCAACGAGACAAGAACAAATATAAAGATCGGAAAATAACCTTGGTGTTCGGCAAATTACATAGAGAGGACATATTTCTATCAATCAGCCCTGGAGTGAAAGAGGTGCCATATGGCACAGGGGCATGCATGTTTCGAGGCATACATATATCTTCGCAGCAAAGACAACAAAACTCGGCAAAAATAAATTTACTTTTTATAAAATTTGGTCGTACATTAAACGATATGACTTCAACGCTACAGCCGTAGCCAAGAGTTAAACGGTTAAAAATTGCCGACGGCAACATATTTATTCAAAGACATTAGGGAAAAAATCTACACTTACCTTTTATTTACGTTTAAAACTTCCTTTTTCTATTTGAATTGTATTTAGAAACCACAAAAATCTACACTTACCTATTTCTTACGTTTAAAATTAATTTTCTACTTACTTTTAAAATTGTCTTAACATCAGTTTAAGCTATGATGAAGGAGGACGAGTGGCAGGCTAAATAATTTTTCAATAACAAAGATATGATTTGTATTAACAAACCAAATTTTTTTTGCTATTAATGTAAAAAGTATAAAAGCATTTTTGTATACTTACTTAGACATTAATTTCATATTAGGTGCACACATTTGTACATACATATGTACATCTAAAAAGCAAAGGGTTACATACATAAATTATTTCCGAAACACATGATCATCCACATATTTCCAAATTCTTTTCTTTTACATTGATTTTCTGGTCGATCATACTCATTATGTTTTACCGCAATGTCAAAGTGAGCTTAATAAATCTGAGAGAATATATGACGTCACCGAAAACTAGTCGATTTTTACGACACACTTAGGTATATACATGTTAAGCAGTGGTGCTAAACAGTAGGTCGAAAAAAATTAGGATCACTGTTGGTGAATTTTAAGGTTTTCTATTATTAGTTTCTTACTAGGTAAAGAAAAAAAATTATGATAGGATTTTGGTAAGAGGTGTTACGTGGCTGACTGTTCGGGTGGTGAGGAGCGGCGGCAAGCAGGTATGCTTGCGGGCCCAGGCTAGCTCATCGTCTTGGGCGGGGATTACACCACCGACCTCACCCGCAGCCACATGAATAAAAAGGGATTCATACCTGCAATTGTATTGGAAAGAAAGAAGAAGCTGACAAAAGATGTAAATGTACGTAAGGGGTAAAGTTAGAAGAAGGGGAGAAAAAGTTGGAGACCTGTCCCGTCAGGTGGAGTCTACCCTCCCTCTTCAGCGCAACTTGCGCTGAACCATGGGCGCTGTGCTGACTTCTGATTCCTTACAGCGCCCCTTAACCTGACACTTGTCTGTCCATCCTCATTCAGTCATTTCCCTAATACCCTCCTCCACGTAACCTTACCATGCGCAAGCGCAGCACCTACACCAAAAGTTATGTCTAGCCTTGCATAATTCAAAACAATATTTTCATCCAAACATTTTTATTTACAATTCTTCAAAAATAAAAAAAATAAAAATGCTCTGCTAGAAATACTTTAGTATTTATCTCACTATCCAATCTGCTTGCAAATTATACAAAGATATAACTTCATCAAAGCAATTACAAAGTTAGTTACAAATATATAGATATTCACCCTTAGGGAAATGTACGCAATACCCAAAAAATTCAAAAAAAAAAAAAAAACGATGGTTAAATGCTGTTCATACATATCTACTACGAATGTTGGCCAAACCCAATTATAATTTTCCCTACCACCCTAAAGCTATCTAATCTATCGAATGTAACCCAAAGCTAAATATGAAAAACCGCTTAAAATTAATTTTTCAAAGAAACAAAATAAAATCATAATATACGATTTAAATTCAATTTGATTCAATGCAATTGATTGTAAAGAAAAGAAAACAAATAAAGTAAGAAGAAAAAAAGAAAGCTAGAGGTGCGGTTTCTAATACCAAAAAAAAAGGATTTGTGAACCACCCTAATGCATTATCCTACCAACTAGAATCTTAAAATCTACAGATACAAAATTCAAGCTAAGTGCAAAAAAAGAAAAAAAGGTAAACAAAAAGATTTAAAACCCTAATCCTTGACCTACCGCAAACTCACAAACAAATCCAAAATCAATTTTCTACAAAGTAAAAGTAGGTCATCTTAAAAAAGGTATGTAGGTGTAGTTGCATGTTTGAAAAATTATAATGTAGGCACATCTATTATTTTGGTTTCTTTTGTCACCGCCAATTCCTCTTCTACTTTTGCAAGACTAGGAATTGCCTGGTAATATATGTACATACATACATACGCGCATATATACTCTTCCAAATGTTAAATATTATCACTCACCGTGCCACTCACTCCGTTGAAAGCGCTTGCATGAAGTTGAGCCCGCGAGCTGTAAAGAGAAAAACATACAGAAAAAAAAAGAATAAATATTTATTATTGAAATTTAGATATAAAAGTATTTTTATTATTTCACAATGAAAAATATTGAATGACTAACTGAACAATGTAAGCTTGTTGAACAATAAAATTTAAATGTTCGTTGCTAAGCAACACTTTTGTTCTGAAAACTTGAACTGCACAGCCACACTACCCCCCTTGGTTGAGAATTTGGCTACAAATCCAAAATTTCTCGAAATCGAATTTTCCTGCCGGACCGGGTCGAGAATTCTGGAGCTGGTGCATTTTTAGGAACAGGAACAGGTACAGACGTTGAAACAGGAACAGATGTAGAAGTAGGAATAGGTGTTGAAACAATGTCATCTTAAATAATAAAAGCTGGTTTGACACGATCAATAGATACTTTAGTTGGTTTATTTCGAATTTTGAGTGTGACTGGTTACGGTTAGTTATTTCATACGGCCCGGTGGATGGAGGCTGGAGTGCTTTAAGAAATGGTCCAACTTTGAGAAAGGCATGACTGCATTTCGAAAGTTCCTTGAAAACAAAAACTCCAGGTTGACAGTGTCTTGATGCTGCAAGTGGACGCAAGCGCGACACAAATTCACGTAAACTTGAAAGAAAACTGCTTGTATCATCGGAAATTTTATGTCCAAAACTCGAGTAAAGAAATTCAAATGGCAAACGAATCGTCTCACCATAAACGATTTCAGAGGAAGTAGCCTGGATATCTTCTTTAAAAGCTGAGCGAATTCCAAGTAGAACTAGAGGCAAAGCCCGAACCCAGTCAATGTCGGAATGAGCCATAATTTCGGCTTTCAATTGACGATATAATCGTTCGACTAGACCATTTGCAGCAGGATGCTCACTTGTAGTGAAATTATGTCGAATTCCGAATTGTTTAACAAAAATTTTGAAAAGATGAGAAGAAAATTGAGCTCCACGATCTGAGGTTATAATTTCAGGAACGCCAAAACGAGAAATCCAACAATCCAAAAGTACATGAGTCACATTAACTGCAGTTATGTTCTGCAAAGAATGTACTTCAGGCCATCGAGTAAAACGATCCATGACAGTCAAAAATATCGGAAAGAACATGCAAGTGGAAGTGGACCAATCAGATCAATGTGAATATAGGAAAATCTTTTTGTTGGAGTTTCAAAATTTTCCAGTGGAGCGTGAACATGGCGTGGAATTTTTTGATCGTTGATAACACTGGACCACGAATTTCAACTTTTTTTCTTTACCAGAAACGCCGTTATGAAATTCGTATGTAAAATCACACCCTGATTTCGAAAATTGAGTTCATTTTTGATTCTATGGTACCGTTTTTGAGATATTTGCAATTTACCATTATTCGAAAAAACCAAAAAGATGGCTCCCTTTAATTACGTATATCTCACAAATCGGAAAGACGATAAAATTTGCTATAAATGCATCATACATTGTTTTTTGCTCAACCATATAGTTTTCGAGATATTAGCTCCTCATTTCAGATTTTTGTTTTTTTTATGAAAAAATATGAAAAAATTACTTTTTGCGAGGGCAGCATTCCAAAACCACAACTTTTTTCCCAAATATTTTTTATTTAAGTAAAGCTCTGTTTAATTAGAAAAAAGATAAGGTATCATCGAAGAAAATCGATGCAAAACTACGTAAGTTATAAGCGATCAAATAAAAATACCCAGGTTGCGCAATTTCAACGTATACCTCAAAACGTATGTATGGTATAAAGAAGAGTGAAATATCTAGCTATGCTCTGTTTCTATTTAGTTAAAAGTTCAATTTATGAATGAAATTACCCATATTTTTAACTTTTTTTTAAATTTATTTATGTTTGTACTATATTATAATAAACTAAATTTAAATATTAAAAAATGCTCACATGTCTCCTAATCTAAGTCTCGCTGTCTTCTGCCTACATCTTAAATTATTGATGGGCTTCCACTATCCACTTTAAGCGAAATTATCGATCTAGGTGTTGTATTCGATTCCAAGTTTCTGTTTCACAGATATTTGAGCTACGTAAGGCATATTCAACACTTGCATTCATTAGACGTTTTGGCTCTGACTTTTCTGATCCTTACACTTTAAAATTGCTGTACACCTCGCTTGTACGTTCCAAATTAGAATACGCTGTTTTTATCTGGAGACCATACTATGATTGTCATATTAAGAGGCTTGAGCGAGTTCAAAAAGTGTTTGTCCGCTTTGCGTTGCGGTCATTAAACTTCAGAGACCCGATTCCCCCTTATAGGAGTCGTTGTTTGCTTATTAGCTTAAAGTCCTTAGATATTAGACGGTCCATTCTGTCCCTCACTTTTGTGTTCGACTTAATAAGTAGATTAATTGACTGCCCCTTCTTGCTTGAGAGAATACGTTTAATATCCCTCAGAGGAGTTTACGGAATCACGATATTTTCTGGTTGGACTTTGTTAGAACTAATTACGCAACTAATGCTCCGATTTTTAGAGCTTTGAAAGAATTTAATTCGCTTATGAACCCTGGAAATCTTGATTTTTCCTCTACGAAGAAAGTATTTAAACAAAGATTAAATGAACTTTTTCTTAGCTAATTAGTTTTTAAATTAAAATAATAATGGTTGTTATTTTTTTAGATGCTTTTTCTTCTTGTAATCTTTGTGAAAATTTTTTATATTTTCTAGATTAATATTGAAATAAATAAATATTCTAACAATCTTTATCTTAATTTTATTTTACTATGTAGTCGAAATAATTATGTGTTCGACTTTGACGCTTATTCAGTTTAGGATCGGTTTCTCTTATGAGAAACCAGCAGTAATCACCCATCATTGCGACGTCCCAGAATTCTTGATATCGATTTTCAATTAATTTCATTTGCTGATGAAACCTTTCGCCATGTTCGTCACTTTCTTCGCCAAGATTTGCCGGAAAAAAGCTCAAATGTGAGTGCAGAAAGTGAATTTTTAACGACATATTTACGCCTGGAAAGAAAATATTAGTTAGGTAAAGAAGTTATAGAATTTTGGTAAATTAATTTTAATAAGCTTTAATATTTACCCATTTTCGCATAATTATTGATTAAGTCCATCACTATCTGCTCGTAGTTAGGGCTTTTGTGTCTACCGAGAAAAGAAGCAACGACGTTCAAAGGATTCCCACGCTGCTGCCTCAACTGATGAGAGTAGTCCTTGGAAAACTTGTTTTCAAATAGTCGAATGCTTCGCCTTCTTTGTCCAAAGCCTTAACAAAGTTTTTAATGAGACCGAGCTTGATGTGTAAGGGTGGAAGTATGATTTTCTCTTTCTTGACAAGAGGGGTGTATTTGATGTTATCCACACCAACGGTAAACTCGACTCTTTCCGGCCAATCCTTTCTGACGTAGTGGTCATTACGAGCTCGGCTATCCCACTTGCAGAGAAAACAGCAGTGCTTAGTGTAGCCACTTTGTAGACCGCATAGCATTGCAACGACTTTGAGATCAGAACATATTTTCCAATCATGCTCTTCATATTTGATAAATTTGAGTAGTTTTTGCATTTCCTCGTAGGTTTCCTTTGTATTTACTGCATGTGCTAGCGGGATAGAAGGCTTTTTGTTACCAATATGCAATAATACAGCCTTTAAACTCAGTTTATTGCTGTCTATGAACAATCGCCACTCTTTTGAATCATATGTTTGACCAAAATCTTTGAATAAACTAGGAATGTCGTTGCAGTAGCATATACTGTCTTTCTTGGTATAGTGTTTGGAAAATGGTTCGTGACGAGTTCTACAATATATCACCTTAACATCGGATGATACAAATTTAAATTGTTGCATACGAGAAGTGTGGATCTCGGCCTTTTCCTTGGATAGTTCCAAATCTCTTATCCAATCATTAAGTTGTGCTTGTGATAGAACGTTTCTCTCCTTTCCCTTTCGCAACTGCCGTTGAATGTAGTACTGGTAATGTCACTGTAGGTACGCTGGCGTAGGTTACTCTTCTTGATCTTCCAACGCCAAGTACTTTTGTTTGACAAATATAACACTCTATTGAATGGCAAGTAGGTTCTCTCCATATCATTGGTGTATCAAATTTTATTTGTTGTCCGGATTCCGACTGAATCAATTCTACTCGACACGATGTACACAAAGTGTTCGGTGTCCATGGTTTTTCAGCATTTTTAGGCTCAATGCCAAAATACTTGGAGCATAAAGTTTTGATATGATCTGAGAACACTCGTCGTCGCCGTATGATAGTATATTGGCCACACATGAAACAGAACATATCTGGATCGTTATTACACTCAAATTCTCGCGTCCTTTTACTCATTTTATTTTTTTTACTAAATCACGGTTTTGAAATTTGACTTATGACCTGAACTATCTCCGGCGAGCCTTGCAGATGTTATGAAGTTTCAAGGCGCATTAACTCATATTTATACTCGTAACAAGAATAAAATTTAAAAAATCAAATCTTACCTAGAGAGAAAGATTCCTTTTTATACGAAGCCGGGAAAAGAAAATACTACCTGCTTTAGATGTAGGCTTTAAAAATTTTCTGTGTCTTATAGTTTTGAAAATCTACCTGCATACTTACCCATAAGTGACGGAAATACATGTTTGTAACTACATGCCTACAGCAGCTTTCGAGCCCAACCACTCTTCCTTTCGATGCAACCCCTCTACCTACTATAAAACAATTCGAGTATTAAAAGTACTATTTGATTTATTTAAAGAAAAAGTATTATCATTGTTATGGTGTTATTCGTTTATCCGGATAATATCCCATTTGCACTTTATACCTTCAATATATGTATGTATACATACATTGAAGTTGCGCAACCTGGGTATTTTTATTTGATCGCTTATAACTTACGTAGTTTTGCATCGATTTTCTTCGATGATAGCTTATCTTTTTTCTAATTAAACAGAGCTTTACGTAAATAAAAACTATTTGGAAAAAAAGTTGTGGTTTTGGAATGCTGCCCTCGCAAAAAGTAATTTTTTTCATATTTTTTCATAAAAAAACCAAAAATCTGAATCTAATATCTCGAAAACTATATGGTTGAGCAAAAAACAATGTATGATGCATTTATAGCAAATTTTGTCATCTTTCCGATTCTGTAAACTCATTTGCAATTGCTCGACTCGTTCGTGAGATATACGTAATTAAAGGGAACCATCTTTTTGGTTTTTTCAAATAACGGTAAATTGCAAATATCTCAAAAACGGTACCATAGAATCAAAAATGAACTCGATTTTCGAAATCAGGGGGTTGTTTTACATACGAATTTCATAACGGCGTCTCTGGTAAATTTTGGCCGTCGACCAGTGTAATCATTACAAGCACGAGCCCAATTTCGACAGTCTTTATTTATTGACGGCCACACAAAACGATCGCTGATTAGCTTGAGCGGAGCATTGGCACCTGGATGGCTCAGGTTATGTAGCTGATCAAAAATAGAACGACGAAACGGTGATGTGATGAATGGCCGAGCTTTTCCTGTCGATGTATCACAAAACACAGTAAGTGAGGAACCAGGAATTGGCACACGCTCGATGCAAAGAGAAGAATTTTCTTGGGTAATTCTCTCTAGTTCATCGTCATCTTCTTGAGATTCAACCAGCAACTTGTAATCCAATGGTGCAGAAACAGCTTCAACTCGTGAGAGTGTATCAGCAACGACATTATCAGTTCCTTTGATGTGCTGGATATCTGTTGAAAATTCTGCAATAAATGAGAGTTGTCTGAGTTGAACTGCTGGAAGTTTTTCACGTTTTTGTTGACAAGCGTAAATCAATGGTTTATGATCGGTATAAATCGTGAATGAATGTCCTTCTAAAAAATGACGAAAGTGCTGCATTGCAGCGTAGATCGCAAGAAGTTCACGATAGAGAGCAGGCCAAGAGTATTCTTTTGAGGACATTTTCTTCGAGAAGAATGCAAGAGGTTGCCACACGCCATCGACAAGCTGTTGTAAAAATGCTCCGATTTAATGGTTCGAAGCATCTGTAAACAAACCAAGAGGCGCACCAATGCGGGGATGAACCAGAATTGAAGCAGGAGAGAAATAGTTTTTACAGGTTTTGAAAGCTTCTTCCAGTTCAAACGTCCAGTTGATTCGTTGAGATCCTTTCAGGAGTGGGTTGCTGATTGCGTTATTCAATGGAGCTTCGTATTCAGAAACATGCGGAATGAATCTGCGATAGAATCTTAACATTCCAAGAAAACGTCAAAGCCCTTGTGCTGTTTTTGGCAATGGAAAGTTCTTGATTACCCGGACGCGCTCTTCTGCAGCTTGTATTCCAGCAGCAGAGATGATATAACCAAAAAAAGGAATTTCATTAACTCCAAAAGTACACTTTTTGACGTTGATCACCAATCCGTATTTTGCTAGACGTTCAAAAATGATTTTAAGATGGCGTTCATGCTCTTCTTTGGATTTAGAAAAAACGGGAATGTCATCCATATATACGAAACAAAAATCCAAACTTCGCAAAACTTCATCTATTAACTTTTGAAAGGTCTGGCCAGCGTTTCGAAGTCCAAACGTTATGAATGGAAATTCAAAAAGGCCAAATGGAGTAAAAATAGCAGTTTTGGAAATGTCATCTTCGGCTACAGGAATTTGTTGATAAGCTTTAACAAGATCAATTTTCGAAAATACCGTTCAACCATCGATAAAGTGAGTAACGTCGTGAATGTGACGGACAGGATACCGATCTGGGATAGTACGAGCATTCAATGCACAAAAATCTACACAATCACTTGAATAACTTTTTAGTGCCAAGTCTCTGATGGACGAGTTGTACCAGCCTGTAACATAGCGTCAAATTCTTGTTTAGCTATTTTTAATTTCTCAGGATTTAAGCGTCGTACTTTGCTTGTTACCGGTGGTCGGGGAGTTGTACGAATGTGATGAACAGTCTCGTGTTTTATATTACGAGGTAAACCAGGTGGAAGAGTAGTTTCAGGAAATTGAGAAATGAGAGCACCGAGAGTCGACGAATCCTGAACTGCTTTAACACTGCTTTGCGATGAAAGCTGAGAAAACCCGTGTACTTGAAGACCAGTTGTGACGTCGACGATGCGTTTTGTACGACAACCCGGTAAAAGGTGAAAATAAGTGAGAAAATCCGATCCAATTATTGGTAGATCGACGTCAGCGACGATAAATCTCCATGGAAAATCACGACGAAGTCCTAAGTTGAGATTCAAGGTTAGAAAACTACATGTTTTGATTTTGCTTTCATTTGCAGCACACAAGTCGGAATTGACAGGAGAAGGACGATCACGTAGTAGACGTCGAGGAAAGCCACATAAGTCAGAACCAGTGTGGATGAGAAAACGATGTTTAAATATCTTATCAGTGACAATTAGGCGGCAACTGGTTGACAAGCAGTCTGGTGCCGCATTCACAGACTGCTTTTTCCGTTTTCCAAATAATTACAGGGGCTTACACATTTTTCGCTCTGACCTGGAATTTTTTATGGTACCAACAAATTTGTTGGTTAGAGTTGCTTCGATTTTGAGATTTGCTACGACGTCGAGTCGGAAGAATTATGGGAATGATGAGGGCAAAAACGAAAAACAGACAATTCGGCCACTTGCTTTTGCAGATCAGAAATCGTATTTAATAGGTTGCGTTCGATACTAGTATCGCTGAGCACTGCATTTACAGCGAAAGTCGGTGTGCTCGGTGAGACTTAGACAATCTTGTCAGCAAGCTCCGCAATGTTGTCGAGCTGCAATTCAGATTGTGTCGCAAGGATGGCCTGGACGTTGGACGGAAGACGTTTAAGCCAGAGTTGACGAAGGAGATTATCCTGCACGATAGTTGAACCAGCGAGAGAGCGTAAGTGACGGAGAAACTGCGATGGCTTGCGATCGCCGAGCTCTCCCTCACTGATAAGTTGGCGGACTCGTTGTTCCTCAGACGCAGATAAACGATAAATCAATTTTGTGCGCAAAAATGTGTATGGATTCTGCGGAGGAGGATTTTCTATAACGTCCTCGATTTCCAATGCGATACGTGCGTCCAGCTGCGAAAAAACATAGTGGAACTTTGTTACCTCATTTGTGATATCGGACAACGTAAACTGCGGATCAGCCTGCGAAAACCATAATTTTGGTTTGTCAGACCAAAAAGGCGGCAGTTTTGCTCCAACACGATGAACTGCAGGGTGATGATTGGCGAAGTTAGAAGCAAAATCATAATCCCACTGCTGCTTCTGTTGTCTTGGTTGCGGTGATGGTGGCTGCTGCTGCTGCTGATGCTCAAATTGACGGTTATGTTGTTCTTGCGCTTGCTGGCGTAATTCGTCGATTTGTCGTTGAAGCTCCTCATTTTCTCCGCGAAGGATAACGAGCTGATCTTCATCTCGAAGCATTTTATGAGATACGCGTTATAAACTTTTATCGGGGTCACCAATATGGAAAAAAAGAATAAATATTTCCTATTGAAATTTAGATATAAAAGTATTTTTTATTATTTCACAATGAAAAATATTTAATGACTAACTGAACAATGTAAACTTGTTGAACAATAAAATTTAAATGTTCGTTCTTAAGCAACACTTTTGTTCTGAAAACTTGAACTGCACCGCCACAAACACTCAAAGCATATATGCTCAATGCACATACATTTATCCGGCACACTATTCTTTCTACGTACTAAGCCAGACCACTCGCTTGTGATCTTGGACATTGAGTCAGTTTTACTAGTAGTAATTCTACCAACGTGGTGGTAAAACGTGAAATAAAAAAAAAATGTGTATTGGACCAAGAAACAATGTTTTTGGTCCTGAGGGCACACCGTGCACACGCAATCAGGTGTGATGTTGACAACAGATGGGTAGGTTGGCAGGAATTGAATTTTCCAATAATTAAAAAAAACTTTAAACCTATAAAAAGAGTTAAAGCTCAAAATTTGATACTTTTGAGATCATACGACTACCATAAGTAGCGGAAAATATGTGCCAAAAAAATGTGTACCTATATCGTAAAGAAAGTTCTCAAAAGATCAAAAAAAAAAAAAATACCAATGTCAATCAGAAAAATATGCAAAAAAAAAAACGAATAAACGAGGCAAACAAAAAAACGTGGATGTGCAAATTAATTAACTCATGAGACTGCAGTTAAGGTAAGACCCAATAACTATGTTCTATCGCACAACAGAATGTTCGGATCCGAAAACTTAATGACCCTTTGGCCCATTCCCTACCAAAATCGTGCCCTTTTCGGCGTTATTTAAATAATAAATATAATAGTATTTAGAAATATGCAAAAAAAAAAATGCTAAAACTTAAATGTAATGCCGGAAAGTTGCTCCCTCTGCTGGTGTTGATTGTTGCTTTTGTTATCAGAATCAGATAAGCCAGCCCAATAAATGTATGAATGTTGCTGCAAACTTGGTTGTGGTTGTTGCCACCGTTTTTATAATCGTAGTTGCTCGTGTTGTCCGCTTTGCTAAAATTGTATTGGATTTTTGTTATATGTGATGTCGTGGCTGGGGTTGTTGTAGCCCAACGCCTCTGGTGACCAATGTTACCAAGTTCTGGTATTTTCGTGGTTGTTGTTGTGGTGTGCGCCGGCAGATAAAGACTTAGTGTGGTGCTTGTGGGTAGTGAAGATGGGTGTGGATTGTCGTTGAGCGGCGATCGAAGTGTTGATGTAGTGGTTGTTGGACGGTACGTCGCCAATATAAGAAAGATGAAGTAGTTGTTGTTGTTGCTGCGTTCTAACCCCGCCAATAAAAAATATTGCCAGAATTGTGTATCGAAGGTGTTGTTTTTGGGTGATTTGCCGTCGGCTAAATAAAAACGTAGTGTGGTGCTTGTGGAAGGTGGTAATTGTTGTTGGACGGTATGTCGCCAAGTTAAAAAATATGAGATGGCTATGCTTGTTGTTGTTGCGGCCCAATGCTGCCGATTAAAATTGCTATATTCTAAGTTACCAAGTTCTTGTAGTTGTTGTTGGGCGTTCTGTCGCCAAAACCAGTACCCAGTGGGTCAGCGGAGATTAAATTGTGTGCTTTCTCCTAAAATATGGTTGTGGGAAATTGCTTTCAGCTTTCGGACTTTATCGCCGGCACTTTGCGACGCGCACTACTTTTTCACAAACGCATTAAAATTCGCGCACTACAAGCTTTGTGAACTTTTAACTTAACCAAACTTTCTTTTCGGCTATCCCATATTTTCCATCTATACAATCATGCACTCATTCATTCACACGCTTACCGCTTTACAAAACGAACACCTACACAGATAGATTTGGTTCGTGCCTTGACCGCTCACACTGATGCATTCACACGCTCATAGCCTTGCACAAATACACATCCACATACACACCAGAACAAAACAAACACATAGGTAAATGACATTCGTCAATGCTGCTAGGCTGTTAGCAACATAGTGAATGCTGCTTACAATCTGATGCCAACGCGCAACATCTTATTTCCACTACAACATTGTGTTCACTATAGCTACAATATTGTCAATACGGGATGTTATTAGGTTAGTGGCAACATTTCGGCTAAGGCACGCACCTGGATACAAAACACGTAAACACATATACACGCCACCACTCATTGCAGCCAGTATGAAGACAGGCTGTCGTTACAGGCTCACAACCGCCGATGGTGTCTGCACTATGGAGCGTAAAAGGTTTTCAACGCAGCATGGCAAGTATTATTTCCCGCGTCCGACGTGTGGCCTCGACACACGACTCAATGCCGGGCCTATTTTTCTTCACGTTTTTAAACATCTCTACTGACTACCTATAACCTAAATGACTGGGCTAATGCTACTTAAACCTATATCACAGATACTCCTCTTCATATCTAATAGTAAATAAAATATCACAGATAGAAAAACTAAAACAAGTAAAATAAAATAAAATATCACAATTAGCAGAAAAATGATGAAAAAAAAATTTTATGAAATAAAAAAATGTAAAATAAATAAAATAAAAACTTAAATAAAGGCAAAAATAATCAAATAAATAAAAAAGTCAGGAAAAATAAAAATTATTGAATACAATAATTACTTACCTCTATAGATAAATAAATAAACTACGTAAATTAATAAATAAATAAAATAGAACAAAAGTACTAGCACTACAAAAAAACTATTTTGCAAAAATGTGTTTAGCGTGGTATACGCCAATCTTTTTCCCATTGCTGTCGCCAAGCTCATACAATGAATTCCCTATGGAATTAAGAACGATACATTCTATTTGTTTCGGAGCTAGCTTGGCATTGTAGTTATCGACTTGGAAACTTTGTTTAAAGTTTCGGCGATATACCACTTGTCCAATATTAAACTTCACATCTCTACTTCTAGTGTCGTATACATTTTAGCTTCTTTCATGGGCCAACTTCAGCTCTTTCATAATTTTGTTTCGAATTAGTTGCAGTTTATCACCTGGAGCCTCTACCTCGCAATCAATATCCTTTACCGCTGCCAGCTTTCGTTATAGCTCATATGATGCAGCATGCTGTATCATAGGCATACCGAAAGTGGCGTAGTATGGCGATATGTTGATTGCTGCATGTGTAACGCTGCAGAGTGCAAATGCTGCGTCGCTGATATATTTGCCCCAATTTTTCTGATTCTCTTTTATAAATGATCTAATGATCTGTTGGACAGATTGGTTTACCCTCTCTGCAGCGTTACCCTGAGGTGAGTAGAAGGCGGTTTTTACATGTTTTGTGCCACATTTCTCTAAAAAGTTACCGAACATCTCAGAAACAAACTGTTTCCATCTTCTTCTAAAAACTTTACTACCTCAGCTGAAGTAGCCATTTTCATTGGTTTTAAGAACGCGAACGTTGAAAAATGATCTAAACGTACAAAGATAAACACGTTACCACCACTAAAACAAGGATACGGCCCCATAAAATCTATGAACAAACGTTGGAGAGTTCGCTCTGTGAGCTTTGTTTACCCATCATCGGTTGCTTGAAGACGTTTTGCGTCTTGTTGATTTTGCAAGTTCCGCAAACTTTTATATGAGCGCATACATATGTGACCATTCCTGGCCAGTAATATTTCTGAAGTAGTCGGGACAGTGTCTTGTGAATGCCACCATGACCAGCGGACGGTGAGCTGTGAGAAGACTCTACCAGCCCGGTCGCAATTCCGACGGTACCCAGAGCTTCCAGGTCTGGTCCGCTAGAAGATCGTCCCCCTGTCGAATTGTGTGCGTTTATAAACGTAACCGTTCGATATACATAAGTCTGGTCACATGCTTTGTTCTCGGTTACGGTCTTTTCAACTCCGTATACTCCTCCGAGTCGAAGCACGGTGACTCGAGACACACGTATATGGCTCTGTCGTTCGTCAGTATTTCGTCCATGTGCATTCGTGAGAGTGTGTCGGAAACCACGTTTCGCGCTTTTCGATGTTAGATATCGAAATCATAACCCTGGAGTTTCAAAGTCCTCGCGCAGACACCAGCGACCTTTTCCAACAGACACATATGAGACGCGAAATCTTCGGAAAACACTAAAAAATCGTCAAGATAAAC
This sequence comes from Eurosta solidaginis, assembly GCF_040869045.1. Classification (NCBI taxonomy): domain Eukaryota; kingdom Metazoa; phylum Arthropoda; class Insecta; order Diptera; family Tephritidae; genus Eurosta; species Eurosta solidaginis. Next base: position 216,279,488 of record NC_090319.1, on the reverse strand, counting down.
AAAAACACCCTCACGTAAAGCGGCCGGAATGACCTTGTCCATGAGACGACACATTCGTTGCGCTGCATTGCACAACCCGAAAAGCATTACGGTAATCTGGTATAGAGGTCGGCCAGGGACAGTAAAAGCAGTCTTTTCTCTTGACTTCTTCTCCAGAGAAATCTGCTAGAAAGCGTCCTTCAAACCTATCGCGGAAATAAATCGTGTATTTTGTAGACGGCTGAGGATTCCATCAATGTTGGGTAAGGGGTAGGAATCCTTAATTGTTCGTAGACTTTGCGAGCGTCAAGGCACAGGTGGTTTTTCGTCCTTTTTATTACCAGTGATACCGGCGAGGTCCAGCTGCTGTTGGACTCCTCGATCATTCCCAAGCTTATCATACGATCCAACTCGGCATAAATTAGTTTTTGAATAGCTGGTGAAATCGGGTAATGGCGCTGCTTTACTGGCAGATTCTCGTCAACCAACTCGATGACGTGTTCCTCCTAATCTGTTTGGCCCCTACCCTACCTAAAGCGGGTCTAACCACCTCGTGGAAATTATAAATTTTTTTAGAGCCTTTACTTCATAGCTAGAGACCTCAGCAAGGTCATGTAGAAAAGGTTTACCAAGGATGGCCAACCTACGCCCACTAAGCGCTGGACAATGACAGAGAAGGTGCTGGACACTCTCTTCCTCTTCTGTACATCTGCAGCTGCGACAATAGTCGAAGGTCGTTACTCCCATTCTAGCACAATGCGGGCTATTAAGAAATGCCCTGTTAGAACCCTTATCAGCGACGATGGAACTGATTTGTTTAAAATCAGAAGCGCTCCTCTGCGCCTCTTGTCATATGAGGGCCAGGTTAGCCTGGATGTCTCACACGATGATATGGCTGACCATAGTCCATTTGCAATTCTTATAGTGCTTGTGTTCACACGAAGCCTGAAAGTGGCCATGGGTATACCTACCGAATCATTTCCCGGAAGGATATGGTCAGTGATGCCTCTTCTAGCCAGCTCTCTGCTCTGCAGTTGCCTTCAATATCCTTGTGCCCAGGCACTCATACAAGGCTGATACTGAAGTGATGAGCCATCTCGTTAAGAGATCTGTGGCATTCAGTGCCCGTCTTTGCGTTGTCGATGAATGAGTTCAGGGCTTTTAATGCGGCCTGGCTGTCTGAGAAAATAAACAGCCATTAACCATCCTTAGGCATGGACCCGAGATGATTCACAGTCCTGTGTATTGCCAGCATTTCCGCTTGGTAAACACTACAGTGATCTGGTAAGCGAAAAAAGACCTCTAGACACAGATCCGGTGAACAGAGGCCTGCTCCCACCTTCCCGTCAAGTTTAGAAACATCCGTGAATATGTTGATGGCACTCTGTACCGTATGTTGTCTGGTATTCCAGTTTTGTCGCGATGGTATATATATATATTATAGTTTTTAACGAAGACGTTCTTTGGCGTGCAGTGGTCAGTGCGCACCGGTATTGGGACTGGGGCTTTCGTGCCCAAGATTGTTGCGTGTCCACTAGATCCATTTGACCAGAGAATGTTTCCCTTATGCGTAGAGCGGCGATGACCGCTATTTCCTTCGCCACCAGGTCAAGAGGTGGAAGGTATAGCATTGTGTTGAGTGGTTCAGACGGAGTGGAGCCGAGAGCCCCGGTAATGCAGATCTCCGAACTCCGTTGAACCTTTTGAAGTATTTTAAGATAGTTACTTTGAGCTAGTGCAGGCCACCAGACCAAGGCACCATAAAGAAGAATCGGTCGCACAACGGCTTGTAAATCCACTTGGTCACCTTAGGGGAGAATCCCCAGGAGGTGCCAATTGCCCTCTTGCAGGTGAACAGCTCTGCTGCTGCCTTCTTGGATCGCTCCATTATATGGTCACTCCATAATAGCTTCCTATCCAGAATGACTCCCAAATACTTGACTTGATCGCTAAACGCTATGAACGTACCCACAATTCTTGACGGTGTAAGATTTGGTACTTTGTGCCTCCTCGTGAAGAGGACTAGCTCGATTTTATGCGGGTTGACTTCCAAACCGGTGGCTATGGCCCAGTGCGAAATTGTGGATAGTGCTCCTTCCATTAGGTTACAAAGGGTTTGCGGAAATTTCCCCCGCATGGTGACGCAGATGTCATCTGCATACGCGATCACTTGGTGACCTTCTGCCTCCATGAGGCGTACTAGGTGGTTGACGGTAGCCACCCAAAGTAGCGGAGAGAGAACGCTGCCCTGCGGAGTGCCTCTTCCGACGGGTCTGCGGATCACGCATCCACCTAGCTCAGTTTTAATCTACCTACGCGTAAGCAGATTGTATATAAAATCCACCAGGCACACGTCAACCCACAGATCGGCCAGCGCCGAGGTGATGGCCTCAGGAAGAACGTTGTTGAAGGCAGCCGCTATATCTAGAAATGCCACCAGTGTCTATTCCTTGAGGTCAAGTGACCTTTCGATAACGGATACAAGTGAGTGCAAGGCCGTGTCAGTTGACCTACTCTTAGTATAGGCATGTTGAACTTGCGAAAGAAGCGATGGCTAAATCCTCCTCCTGATGCAGTCCTCTAGGAGTCTTTCGAGTGCTTTAAGCAGAAAAGAAGATAAGCTTATGGGCCTATAATCATTTGGTTTAGAGTGGGAGGTTTTCCCTGCCTTGGGTATAAAGACCACGTTGACTTCTCTCCACGATACTGGTACGTAATTGAGCCTAAGACAACCTATAAGCATCACTTTTATCCAGGGCCTTATAAATTCGGCAGTATACTGTAGCTGAGCCGGAAAAATTAAATCCGGCACCGGCGATTAATATGGCTTGAAGGTCTGTAAAGCCCAATCTATCCTTTTATCATCTGTGATTTCGCTTATTAGCTGATCATTAGGTGACCCTCCGCTGACAATATTTGAAGACACGCCCGCGCTTGCTGGAAAGTGTGTATCCATAAGCAAGTTTATGGTTTCAGCGCTGGAGTCCGTGGTCCAGTGGCCATTAGGCTTTTGGACCTAACTTAGCTGAGTTGGAGATTTCGATAGCACCTTCCCTAACCGGGAGGCCGTGGATGTGGATTCAATCCTGCTGCAGAAATCCCTCCAGGAGGATCGCTTTCCATTTCGGATTGCTTTTTTATATATATTTATTTTCGTTTTATAAGCAGCCCATGAGGATTCATGTCCACCTTGCTTTGCTTTATTAAATGCCGCCCTACATGGCTTCCTAGGGTTATCAAGATCGGACGACCACCATGGTGGTTTGTGAGTTTCTGCAACCCTTTTAGTCGGGTAAGCCCTATCTAAAGCATTCCTACATTTTTGACTGAAATTATTTACAAGCACGTCAAGCTCCTACTCGCTTTCTGGGGCTGACACCTCTTCAGATAGCTTTTTACCTATTATCTTCTTATAGTAGCTCCAGTTCGTTCTTCTAATATTTTGTATGTACTTAGGACTTGTGTGCGCCTGTGATATATAAAACCTTATATATCTATGGTCAGAAAAGGAGTGCCCCTTTAGAACTCTCCAAGAACCGATCAGGTCACTGAAAGAGTCTGTGACCAGCATTATGTCAAGGACCTCTTCGCGGTTTCTCGTAATGAAAGTATGGTCATTTCCACTATTACATATACTTAGATTAGTGCCCAAAAGATAGTTAAATAAAGACTCACCTCGGTCATTTGTATCACTGCTACCCCACTGGGCCTGGTGAGCATTATCTTAATATAGCCCTGGAACCACCCCGAATCGATATAAGAAGGCGGTGGACCAGGGTTGTATTTTTTACCTTAACGGCCACAGCAGCGAGTGCTGCTTCAATAAACTTCCACTGTTGTTTCGGGATCCTGCCAACTTCGCTGCTCTCATATATAACACCAATGATCTGAAAATTTCGGCGAAAGACCGCGTCCAGCCTCCCTGTGTCTTGGCCCTTTTTGGTGCCGTAGGGTTGGATTCATCCATAGACCGCTGGCGCTTCGAAGTCTCATCACTCTCGACCCAGTCCAGCCTGAAGTCCGGCAACATTTTTCTCGCCCAATCGAGATCGCGCTGCGCCTTCGCCAAGTCCTCCGCAGAAACTTCCTCCTCCGGCGAGGAGGCATTCCTGCACAGGATCCGGGCAGCCCAGCACTTGTCCTGGTGACCTGGTGACTGGGCTTTTTTATGCCCTTGACCCTAGAGAGCATATAAATGTCCTCGCCAATGCTTTTCGTTTGACATAAACACATTCTAGGACCCAAATTTATTTGAAGAAAAACTGCGGTTTTACCCAAGTTCGTTAGTGGTAGCCTCTCTACCCTTTTTGCTTCTTTTGAACTAAAATGAGTTCAGAATAGAACCGTATATGTATTATATCGCAGCCTAATGACACTATTGACCACACAAAGCCTACAACAACAGCGCTTCAAGTGCACAGCTAATGTTCGGCTTCTCCCGAACTTATACTTCCTTATTTGTTAGTTCTGAAATCAAATTATTTGACTCAGACTACCGATATCTTCCTAAAAATAATGAAAGTGCGGCGTCCTAATCCATTAATGGGTATATACGAGTATGAACTCATTAGTGACCGCTTTTTGCTTTTATTATTAACTCAATAATTTAATATAATGATTCATACTAGGTATATATATTTATCAGGTATCTTTATTAATCTTTTAATAGATAATACCTATGTTTGGAGCTTATATATGTTCATTAGAGCGGGTCAAATTGTATGGATGGATTTTTTTTTTCCATCAGGAGTATAACAAAAACGTAATCTACGGATGATTCTAAGAAAAATTGCTGAAGGCACCATATCTCTAAGTCCGATTTCGAGGTCCCCATTTTTGCAAAATAGATATTTTGCATTTGGATGTAGGGTTTGGCCAAAAAAGCTTCATAGCTTCTGATAGAATTATAGGAAAAATATCATATTGGGCTTACTTTAAACGTGTTTACGCACATTTTAGAATCTGTATTAATATCTATAGAGATTTTGAAATTTAGTAGAGGCTTAAATTATGAGAAATTAACCTAAAATGAACTTTTAACTATTATATTATCATTTTTAACAAATTTCTTATGGAAAATATTTTTTTTCTTTACATCTAAAATAAGTTCAGAACATTTCCAACAACTTTCATTCAGACAGTGTTTCTTTTTTCGAATTAGTTTTAGTAAAAAAAAGTTTCAAAAAAAACCTATATTTTCAAGTAATAAGCGAAGATACCATTCGAATAACCAGAGAAACAACTTAAAACGTTAAGGACTAACTATTTAGCCAACTATTTGAACCTTTGTTTATACTGGTTTTATTACACATGTATACAAATTTTTATAAAAAAAATGGGGTAAATAGTTTTTCTTAAATAAAACTAGGTGAAAACTGCAAAAAGTTCTTGTGCCATTATCTTTTTCCGTGAGTGCATATAAAAGTACAATCTGCATGTGAAAACTTTAAAATACTGACTTTATAAACAATCTAAGCCTCTGTTTATAATATAATCACCCATAAAACAAAGGATAATTTGAATTAAAGATAAAACAAAATTAAATTCAACCAAATAGGGATGGTTTTGTTTTTAACTAAAACCGAAATAAAAATTAAAACTAAATATTTTCTGAATTGCGCACTTTGCGTCATAATAAAAAAGGACCATATTTCACTGTGTACAAATGCGTGGTGTCAACGGCGCGCACCCATTTTTATAGAGTGATTAATGCGGAAAAAGGAAGATATAAAAAACACCAGAAAAGTTTCGTATTAGTTCAATGACAAAGTGATAGTTTGTTTTTATTAAACAATTAGAATGAAACAACAAATGTTAAGGAAATAGGTTTAACAATTGTTGTGGAATATATACATAAATAATATTGAAAATATTAGCACTTACGTGACGTATGCAGGATGCTTTCACTTCGACGGCTGGATCAAAAGAGACCGCGCGCTTGGCAGAGGAAAGCTATGAGCCCACTATACAGCCACTTTCGTTGAGTTTCCCCGCCGAAAGTTCCTACATATATAGCCGGTCCACAGCAGTACAGTTAAAAATTTTAAAGTATATGTGCACAAACAATCACAGCTTATACATATGAACGCATGTGTATATTTGTGAACACACATTTATGAATGTGTTGGTTAATTAGGTAAATTGCTACGAGGGAGGGCAAATATATTTAGGCTTGTGGCCTAAACATACCGGCCCCTTGCCGTAAGCAACAAAAAAAATTTTAATCATATGATTTCGAAAGCATACAAACCATCGCACGTCCTGGTAAGGCTACACGTCGATGTGCAGATGCCGACTGCGAGCACTGCACGTCGTAGGATGGACTTCGTGTCTCGTTCTCCTGTGAAGAAAGAAATTATTTATTAATTAAACGTACGTGGTTTTTGATTCCGTGCAGTAATTACTTATTTGTATGGAAACTCCTATTTTTGGCAGCTCCTGAGACTACCAGCCCGAATACGGTCGGTTGGGTCAGGAGACCGCCAACTGTTGTTGCTGGCTTCCGCTCACCATCATTTCGCCGTATATATCAGCGCCGAGTGTTATCCGAATTGGCGATGAGGGGTAGAAATATGCGTCGGCCAGCCGCATGAACTGGAATGGAACGGCAATCTTTGGATCCACATTTGATGGCGGACTCAACCGAGAGTAGCTTTTGACTACTGCGGCTTGAGTGGTGACATGCGTCGATGACCCGAACTTGCCGCGCAGAATAAGGGTGCATTTCCCGGGTCCTTGGCGCTTCAACTGTAAGTTGCGTACCAGCTCTGCATCGACGATTGTCCTGGTAGCGCAGGAATCGATGATAGCACGAACCAAGTGTAAGTGTCCGCGCGTTTCGATGCGTACGATGGCCGTCGGTGCAATGGGCACGAACGGCCGCATAATGGGCAATGGAGTGGCCCAGACTAGTCGGCCGGTTCGGAAGCCTTCCGGTGTGTCGCGCGATAGGGTCCTTGTATTTTGGGCGTCAGAAGAGTATGGCGACGATTTCTCTCGACCTTGGTGCCTTTCTAGTTTGGACGATTTAGTAGGGCTTTGGTGGAGTCCGACGTTATGCTGCCACCAATTGTTTTGTTGTTTTCGAATTTCGTTTACCTTCTTTGGCTAGTGCTGCAACAGCGGCCTGAAACTGCGTATTCCATTCTCGCTTGTCGACGGTCTTGTTTCCGCTTTCGCCTGCTCTTCTTCCGCTCTCGCTCTTTCTTTTTCCATCTCTTCTTCCTCCACCTGCGGAGCCCAGGATTTTGTCGTTCCCGCGAGGTTAATTGACAACGCGTCGTCGGACGTGTTGTCGTCGCCATTAGTGGTTGTATTGTCAAATGCCGAACGTCGTTCATCTAAATGGAGCGTGGTGTGTTGCTTCTCTTGGCACCTCTTGCAGCCATACTTGCTGCTACACTTGTCCACCCGGTGAAAGGGAGACAGACAGTTCGGAAAATACTTATGTAGAAGCAATGCCCGCAACCTCTCCTCTGGGGATTTTTTTCGATATTCGGCACAGAGTCGGAGACTATGGTCCCTGCTGCAGAGCTGGCAAGCGACGTCAAAACGCTTTACACCTCCTTCTGATTTGGCGAATAAAGTTTGGTAAGGGGCCATGATCTGAAAGGATATTGGTATCATTGATCATGACCAAATTGAGGTAGGAAAAATGTTGTTTGGGTGGCGTAAAAAAGGTATGTCCAATGTATTTCTGCAAAAGAAAGCAAAACAAAGTTTAATTGAAGTAAAAAGATTAAAGGCCATAAGTAAATAAATATGAGTGCAAAGAAACGAAAAACTTATTTTAGCACTCATTGCTTCAATGTGGATGGTGCTTTAGTACATCTATAATTCGACCTTTGTCGGTCGAAGTCACTAAATCTTGTGCTACATAATTTGTGGTGTATTTTGTTTTACCGCAAGTAGCCTGCAACCGCACGGAACGGTTCGCAACTTGGCTGAAAGACCGCCTGTGCAGTTGCATTTCCACCATTTAACATTATTTTGACTTGTATTGTCGATAATGTTGAAATACGTCGAATTAGGAATCTTAAAATCTCGACCGAATGAGTGATTGATCGGTATATGTAAGGCGCGACATGTAGTGCGTGTAGCGCGTGTAATGCGCATTGCGCATGAGGCCTAATGTCGGTCTTTCCATGCATTGACTGTCAGAAGTAAAGTGTAGACATTTTGACATTTGCTACGCTTTTTCACTTCCTGCATGGAAAAAAGTCATTAATTTAAAACACGCGGTGGTGAGTATATTTCTGAAATACGTAATCTCGTTTTTTATTAATTAATTTCTCTTTTTATTTTCAGAAACAATTGGCAGTATTTCTTATTAGCATCATTTATACCATCTGAATCATCACTGTTAATGCGTTTTCGTGAAATTTCTTTAAGTACATCGAGTACATTCCGTGTGGGCGCCAACTCGTTCTTCGTTGCCGGCGGATGCAATATAGGTCGATTTTCACACGAAAGTTCTTCGTCACTCTTTTGAGCGCTAATCACAGAATATGAACGCTCTAAAATTGAGAGTGTGTTGCCGTAAAAGGTAGATTTTTCTGTAAAAAAAAAAGTGCGCAGAAATGCGCGTCATTGGCACGGTTTGTTGTGTGGCGCGATAGGGTAATTCATTTTTTTTTTTGCAGTTGTGCTATTGAATTTTGTCCAGATTTGCTATATATATTACTAGCAGACATGCTGCCATTTAATCTTGAACCATTTTCGTGATACTGAACAATACGTGATACTAGTCCACGACTTTGAACTTCAGCCTAGACTCTTGGGTCAATTTTTACTCAGATTTATTTTGCCGCGTTGTGGGCTAGCAGCAGTACTCCTGCTTTTATTCATTTACAGAGCCTACTGAATATCAAGGTTTAGCGCACTTTTTAGAGCATATGATATTTATGGTCTCCGAAAAGTATCCAGCGGAAAATGCCTTTGATGCGCACATAAAAAAAATGAGGTGTGTTTGACAATGCACACACAGAATTCGAAGAGACTTGCTTCTATTTTTAGGTATCCGAGGAGCATTTAGATAGTAGCATGGATTATTACTCTGCCTTACTAAAAGCGCCACTTATGAAAAAAAAGCCATGACGCGCGAACGTGTTTCTGTTAAATCAGAGTTTCAACAAATTGTATTGGATGACGAAGTGCGCCGAGATCAACTGGTAGCTGCCTATGCCACTGCTGGCTACCCTCATGTCACATTTCCGTGGGGAAATCTTAAGACTCTTAAAGATGGTAAAAGTGACGGTGAGCTACACGCAAAACTGCATGAATTTCAAAAGCGTCATTACAGCGCCCATCGTATGTGTGTTTGTGTGCAGGCTCGTCTCCCTATCGACGAGTTGGAACAAATGGTTGTAAAATATTTTTTGGACATTCCTAGCAATGATCTTCCAGGTATTGACTTCTCACCTTACAACTACCGAGATGCTTTCCGTAAAGAGTTTTATGAAGAAGTATTTTTTGCTAAACCCATGGTAAATATCTGTAAGCTAGAACTCACATGGGTACTGCCATCAATGTTAAAGTACTACAAAATAAAACCAGACCAGTTTATATCACATTTTCACATTTAGTGGGATACGAAGGCGAAGGAGGCTTATGTGTATATTTATGGAAACGTTTATGGGGATTAGAACTTACTGCAGTTATAGACGAAAGTGGTTTCGAATCAAATTTCATATACTCATCATTTGTAATCGGAATCTTTTTGACTGATCGCGGTTTTCAGCATTTTGATGAGGTACTCGCTGCTTGTTTTGCGTTTAAAAACTATTAGCTGATTGTGGTCCGTTTAAAGAAGCGTATACAGAGTTACAAAATATTGAGGCCACTAACTTTCGTTTCGAGTCACAATACAATGAGGACCATATCAAAGAGGTTGTGAAGCATTTAAATGAGTTTAGGTACAACATAATGATTACGTCACAACACAAATATGAGGGTGTGACTTATGGAAAGAAGGATAAATGGTTCGGAACAGAATATACAACTATTGAAATGCCACAGAAATGGCGTGACCTTTGGGAAAAGTCTGAGCCAATGCCAGAATTGTTGTTGTCGAAACCAAATCGATTTATATCAGATCATATCCGTTTACATTGGGAAGAAAATTGCAAACCTGAGATACCCAGTGCCCCGAAGAAGATACTACAAACGGATATTTGTGATTTATGGTTTAGACAGAATGACAAGTTCCTCTTGCCCGAGGCATATATGTACTTTTATTTTATATCACCGCCACGTAAGACTTGCTCTCATTTATATTTTAACAAACACTTGAATCTAAGGAACAAACTTACAGCTTGGATGTTAGTTGATATGCATTATAATGAGGAATTTATACTTACAGGTTTATCAACATTATCATCATATTATTTCGCTAAATTCTTACACAATAAGTGGAGTGGAGATGAGCAACATGTTGATGCAAATAATTTTGAAGAGCTCGGCATTGCGGCTTACAATCAAATAAAAAATTTGTATTGAGCGAAATTACGTTTAAAGGATTTTGAGGAACAGGAATCTTTCAAAGGTATATAATAAAAAAATATTTGCATATATGTGACACGTATCGTGACTCTATATTAAAAAAAAAATGCCAGAATCGACACGCATAGGTTTATCTATAAAATTGGTTTATGGCACAATGGTGGATATTTGGGAGCTTGATGAAACTATAATCGTGTTTCAAGCTTGAATAGGCGCTGAAGGAATTAATCCTGAAATTGTAGGAAAGTAATGGCATTGCCTTAATTTAAGTTAGACAGGAATCTCATTTTCAATTGTAGCCGAATATGCCAATACTATACACGCCATTTTAGTTTCAATGAAAACATTAATTTAAAATCACTTGGTACGATTCTATAGAGACAGAGTGCTTGGTTAGTTGTGTCATGCAATTGTTGCTGACTAAATATTTGCCAGTTAAGGTGTGTGTATAGGCGCTCAAGTTACTACAACTTTCTATCGAGCATCTTCTTCCACCTAACATGGCATTGTTTGCCTTTGCATTGGTGGCACCAGTCGCTGCGCCAGCATTGCGTCGCTGCCTTGCCATGGTGTGTTGTGTGTATACGATGGAGGCCTACGAAATCTTTTTTTCGTTGCTAATGTCGTTGAAATCCTTTCTGTGCACAAACCAAATTTAGATAAGAATGTTTTTTTACAAAATTTGCAATTTGCAATTACTAATAGGCGCGCACATAGTACAGGTTTACAAGTAGGATATGTCGCTAGTATTATAACCCCCATTTCAAAACTGAGTGCATGTCTGCGCGAATAATACTGCTGAAGGTTACGGTGTTTTGCTGGAAGCCTTTCAGGCCATCTATTTGATATAAAATGACACACTTGGTTGAGAACGGGGCCCTTCGCTGTCAACCTGGCTATATGTTTTACGTTAAGCGGAGATGCAGTGAGCTCAGCTTGTACTTCCACTTGTATGCATGCATCGCTCCGATCAAACTCTTCGTCGTGTCCCATGGGAAGGCGTGAGAGCGCATCTGCGTTACCATGCTGATCTGTTTGTCTGTATCGTATTTCGTAATTATAAGACATCAGGAGCAATGCCCAGCGCTGTAGGCGTTGTATCATCATCGCCGGTAGTTGCTTATCCGGACTGAATATCGATACCAGGGGCTTGAGTTCACTGATTAGAGTGAACTTGCGACCAAATAGGAACTGCTGGAACTTCTTCACACCAAATATAAAGGAAAGCACTTCCTTTTCTATTTGGGTGTAACTTTTTTGGTGCCGGTCAAGCGTTTTTGATGCGAAGGCAATAGGCTTCTCTGAGCCGTCAGGCATGCGGTGCGATATAGCGACTCCTATTCCGTGTGCAGAGGTATCAGTTGCCAGAATACTAGGCAACTGGTCGTCGAAGTGCGTTAGTAACGGTGCTGTACTGAGCTGGCGCTTAAGAGCTACATAAGCCTTTTCCTGCTCCTCTCCCCACTGAAATGGTACACTCTGCTGGCGAAGTCTATTAAGCGGCTCTGCTTTATCTGCAAAATTGAGTATGAATTTATTATAGTAATTAATTTTACCTAAGAATGCTTGCCGGTCTCTCAAATTGTTGGGCCGTGGTATCTCATTTATTGCTACAACCTTATGCTTGAAACACAATGCCGTGCGACGACGATATACGCCGCGTCGAGCGGTGACATTTTTCAAATTACGCCCAGACATTTCGTCTACTTAAAACAAAATGCCGGGAGAAATTGACGGTGTTTATTCAGAGTGGCCAATATTTAGAAATAAAGATGAAAACAATTAAAACTTTTTTAATTATCTGCTTTAGCACTTGACTGTTTAAACAAGGCCAAAATGTTAAGAATTAAAAAAAAACAAAACAAAGATGTTAAGAAATTTAATTAAAAATTATATGTAAAGAAAAAAAAATTGTTTTCGGATATTATGTGTTCTTTTTTTATACTTAAAAAATTTAACAGCAGCAACCCTTGGGATGTTTGTCGTCATCGCCCGGCGCGACGATAGAAATAAGTCTATCGTCGCAAATTGACGTCGCGTAAATTTCGCTATTGGCGTGCATTGTGTTCACCTTCATGTAATTATGGGGATTTTATTTATGACAAGGCGATGCTCGTCGCGTTTATTTCGCGGCCTCAGGGCATTTTGTTTCAAGCTTTAGTTGGCGCAAGGGTACATCCTGCTGCATCCAAAACAAAACCAAGGTACTCCACCCGGCGCTGCATAAAGGAACAGTTGGACCGGCGGCATTTAAATCCTGATTTTTGTAGTCTTTCGAAAACAGCTTGTAAATTGTTCAGTAAATCTTGGTCTGACTTTCCCGAAATATATCGTCTAGGTATTTAATACTCATTGGGATGCCTCCTATAATCTGTTCCAATAGCTTCTGAAAAAGAGCGGGAGCACTTGCTATGCCCCTCGGTAGTCGTTGGTATTGGAACAACCCTAATGGTGTATTGACAACCATTAATTGTTTAGCCTCTCCGGTCAGCCAAATTTTCAAGTATGCATCAGAGAGATCAATTTTTACGCATTCGGTGCCACCTCGTAATTTGAGGCACATTTCTTCAATGCGCGGTGTCGGGTATTGATCCACCTCAAGTTGTGCATTAACAGCTTTAAAATCACCACATATTCTTAGCCGGCCGTCCTTTTTGGGGACTACCACTATAGGTGCAGCCCAGTTGCTGAATGTAATTGGCTTCCTTATGCCCTGGTCCGTCAGACACTGTACTTCTAATTTATACTCCCTCATTTGGGCGAAGGGTATAGGCCTTGACTTAAAATATTTTGGTGATGCATTTGGTTTTAAATGTAGCGCAGATTTTGAAGTAGTGCAGTAGCCCATTGCGTTTTCAACCACTGGTGCGAATTTCTGCAACATAATTTCAATGTTTTCATTATTACTTGGCGATACCGTATTCACAAGACCCGCTTAGCATGTACATAAGCCTAATTGTTCCAACAAATCAGTTTCAAGAATTTCACTATTATTTTGCAAATCAGCTACAACAAGTTTACATAATCGTTTGATGCGTTCGGGACTAATAGTGACGCCGACAGTTCCTAATGTCCTTACGGAGCTGCCTCCATAAGCGACTAGCTTGCCAGCTGGATATGGGTCAGACCCGGCTTCCCGATATTTTTGTATACATCTGGGCCAATTAGAGCAAGTGGCCCCGTATCCATTTGAAATTTGACTGGCACATCGTTTACCTAAATATCAACCAAATATTTATTTCCTACCTTATTTGGCCCGGTGCTGGTAATAGAAGCAATAAACTCCACAGTTGAAACTTTTTGCTGGTTATTATTGTTGCTGTTTGCTTGTGACTGGCTTTCTTTCGTTTTGCTGTCATTATTAGACGCCGCTTGTGATTTACACACTGGCGCAATATGACCAAAACGATTGCATTTTCGGCACTTTGCATTACAAAATTTACATTGGCTTCTTGGATGATGTTTTCCACAATCCGAACGCGACTGTAGAAGGTTATCACTGTATGTGTTTTGCTTTTTTGTATCGCTTTTGTTGGAGATTTTTTCAGTGTGACGTGACTTTATCAAAAGCACTTCGCTACGATCTGCTTTATCGTTTCACAGGCGCTTTTTTATAGACTGCGTTGTCTCATAGCTTTAAGCAATAGCTAAAACATCTGCAAGTGACGGATTAGGCTTTTGCAGTGCAGCAGTGCGTACAGGTTCATGTTGCGAATTCTATACTAGAATATCTCGAAGAAGACTGTTTTGCAATTATCATTTCTACACACGAATCTACTCATCGTAGTTCTGCAACCCATTCTACATATTTTTGGTTTGGCTTCATTTTCGACGGCAAAAATTCGAATATTGCAGCCAGTACGTGAACATTTTCTTTATAATACGTAGACAACTTTGTTACAAATGCATTCAAAAGTCTGCTCTTGAATATCTTCTGTCCCAAACAGCATTCTGCTCCGATCCACGAGAGTAAAAAAGCTCGTGTTTGCTCTGGCTTTATAACCGCATAGGCTTCAAAATGCTGCGTTAATTGCGCTATATATGACTCAAAACTTTTCTTTTTATGTACGAAAGTTGGAAATTCTGGTACTACTATGTTAGGTGTTGAGGTTATGGTCGGCGCACGTGCATTTTCTTGCAACTTCGCTAGATTTGTTTTTTGTTCTTCCAATTGTGCGACCATCCACGACTTATTTGTACTCAACACATCCACTAAGAAGTCCTCCTGTTGCTTTAGCAGCTTCTCAATGGCTACTTCCATTACGATGTCGCGTTTGTTAATAAATTAACTTTAACTGCTCGAAAGTTTTTTTGCTTTTTTTCTCATCGCCAGAAAATTGTTATAATTTCGAATCCATTTATTATTAGAAACTTACAATACAAATTCAATTACTATTTAATTTTATGTAATTTATGAGTCAAAAGTAAATTATAGCGCGCAGGCGGAATATCGGCCACCGACAGATAAACATATGCAAAAGCAAACGTCAAATTAAGTGGTGCATTTACATATATTTATCAGTGTTGCATTCAAATGTATCACACTTATATCGTTTTTGGATTTCGGTGAGATATTCCGATTTCCATCTTTTGCAAAACGTTTGATGAAGGGCTTTCATCTGTTGCCATCGGTTTACGATCGAGGCAGAATTTTCACTACAATCGAGTTCAGGTGGAGCTAAAAGATGTCCACCCACGAGGAAGTGGCCTGGAGTAAGCGGCTCCAGGTCGGAGGGATCATTGGATGAGGGACTGAGAGGCCTAGAGTTGAGGCAAGCCTCAATTCGACATAAGAGGGTCGTAAACTCTTCAAGAGTATATTTACGATCGGTCGCGATCTTTTTGAAATGGGTCTTACAACTTTTTGCCCCCGCTTTCCACAAGCCTCCCATGTGAGGAGCTCTTGGCGGTATAAAATGCCATTCTAAAGTTTAATTGCTATATTTATTCAATGTGTCGTCCCTTGCTTCACGCAGAAACGTCTTAAACTCCGATTTTAAAGCTCGCGAAGCTCCGACAAAGTTAGTACCATTGTCGAAGTAAAAGTTTTTCGGACAGCCCTGTCTGGATACAAATCTGGTGAAGGCAGCTAGGAAGGACCTGATACTAAGGTCGTTTGTCGCTTCTAGATGGATAGCTTTCGTCGAAAAGCAGACGAACAGACAGACACATCCTTTTGAAATTCGGCGTCCCCTCGCTCGGTACGATTTTATATCGAATGGTCCCGCGAAATCTACCCCAGTGTTGGTGAAGGCCCTAGTGAAGGTGGTGCGCTCTTTCGGAAGGATCCCCATAAGTTTGTGTCCGCTTCCTGTAAATAGTACAGACCTTACAGTTGTGGATAACCGACCTTATCATGATTTTAACGCGTAGGATCCAGTACTGAGTGCGGATATGACGTAGCATCAGCTGATTCCCTCCATGCAGGATGGTCTTATGAGAGAATTGAGCTATAAGTCAGGATAACCTGCAAGTGTATGGAAGGATAATGGGATGTCTTTCGTTATGGTACATGTCTTTGGATGCCCCAGTCCGCCCCCAGTTCTAATGATGCCTTCTCCATCTATATATTGGTCCAGGAGTAAAATCTCAATCTTACCATTTATTAGTTTCCCTGACTTCAAATTTGCGTACTCTTCGTGATAATGTTGTCTTTGGGATATTGTTTTCAATATTTGTGTTGTTTTTTCTATTTCGTCAGGGGTTATCGAATGAGATTCCCTTTTAAAGGAGGCTTTAGTTTTTGGGTGCGTTTTCTGGAAAAACCGAAGAATACAAGATATAACCCGCAAGGCCCTTGGTAAATCGGAAAACCGATCCAGAATGTCCAAGTTATTTTTGACCGAAGTTGCATGAACTTTCACCTTCTTTTCCTCAATATTCGTATTGTAATCTTCTCCTTGTGTTGGCCAATTTTCGTTGTCTTCTTGTAACCAAGAAGGTCCCTGCCACCACAAAGAATTGTTGATTAGATCCGAAGCGAAGGAGCCTCTGCTCGCCAAATCTGCAGGATTTGATGCGGAGTCTACGTGCCGCAAACTTTGTCGATGATTTTAGTTATTCGATGTGCCACGAACGTTGACCACGAACATGGTGGTTTTCGAATTCGTGCCAGCACTATAGTTGAATCTGTCCAAAGGGTTACTTTAATATTGGAAAGTTGCATATTTTCAATGGCCGACTCTATAATTTCTGCAAGTAGGACTGCGCCGCAGAGTTCCAGTCGTGGCAATGATATAGTTTTGACCTGGGCCACTCTTGTCTTTGCAATTAACAGATTGGTGAACACTCGATCCTTTGTCGGAACCCTCAGGAAAACAGTGGCGGCATATTTTTTCCGAAGCATCGCTGAATCCATGTATTTCAACGCTGTCCTTTGGAGTAAAATGAACCCATCGCAGTATGCGGATATCGTTGATTTTTCCGTATTCTTGCATAAATGCGGTCCAACGATCTAGAGTAGTTTGTGATACTTCTTCGTCCCAACCCGTGCCTTCCAACCAATAATTTTGCATTATAATCTTGGCTACAATTATCACTGGTGCCAGCCAGCCAAGAGGGTCGAAAAGCTTTGCAATCGCAGAAAGTATAGCCCTTTTTGTGACGGCATCGCTGTTTTCAAAAGGTTTAGCAGATAAAGAGAAAAGGTGGGAAATGCGCGTTCCACATAATACCTAGAGCTTTAACCAAACTCTAGAAAGTACTCTGTCAATAAATGCTGCTTCGGTATACCCTGCAGAATTTTCCTACAGTTGGACGACCACTTCCGTAATGGAAAACCTGCCGATTGTAGTGCTTCTGTTATTTCATCCCTGGCCTTAAGCGCGGTTTCATCAGCTAGTTGGTGTAGTGTCCGAATCGCAAGGTAGGGAGTGCAGTTCACTCCAAATGTTACTGTTTTCAGTTCATAAAGGTTGATTGGATCCTTCGGGAAGTTGCGAAATACGATTCGCTGAAATTTTTGTTTGATTTTCATTAACCCATATTTGGCGGTACATTTTTTCTATGTCGCTGTTAAATACGTATTTGAACAGCTGCCAACGTTGTATAAGGATTGCTAGGTCGGATTGGAATATTGGACCTGGGTATAGGGCATCATTTAAACTTTTTCCGTTTGTGGTAGGACATGATGCGTTAAATACGACTCTGACTTTTGTCGTTGTACTTCCCTCTTTTATAACAGCATGGTGAGGTAGGAGGTAACAGTCATTTGAGTCTGGCGAAATATTGCCTATTTGTTTCATGTCCCCTAAGGTTTAATATTCGGATACAACTCTATTGTATTCCGTTTGAAGGACTGGGTTTTTCGCTAGTTGTGTCTCGTTGCGATAGAATTGAGAACACGAACTTCTCAATGAGGGGCCTAAGTTAACCTCTTTCTTAAAGGGTAAGGAGACTACGTATTTGCCATCGTTATTCCGAACTGTTGTGGATTTGTATAGCTCCTCGCAATAAGTGTCATCGTTATTTATGCTCCTCTTCCTTGGAATTTCCTCTATCTCCCAAAAGGCCGCCAGTTGTTTTTCTAAAGTGACCTCGTTGAAATATGAAAGTAGAGTTTTATTTGAATCAACCGCATCTGTATGGCCTGTTAGACTCCAGCGGAACACTGTTTCCTGTGCTATTAATGTGTTTAGCACATCTTTCCTAATGCCGCCTAACATAATTTGGGGTATATGTCTCCGCCCAGAATTAGATGGACTGGCTCATTAAAAAAGAATCTTTTGTCAGCCAGTACTAAGTCAGGGAATGCTTGCCTAGTCATTGCGTTTTTTTGGCAAGTTGGAAGACTCCCTGTTAATTGTGATAAAACTAGCATGATCGTATTGATCTCGATTAATGAGTCTGTTGGTGACCGCAGTTGTATGTTGCACGCTTCTTTTACTTGTGCAGACATTGTATTATTGATGCCCGAAACTTGGGCATGCAGGTATTTGGATGGCAGATTAATTCTGCGCTTGAGTTTCTCGGTAATGAATGAACATTCAGATCCCGAGTCTATTAGGGCTCTCGCCGAATAGTCAACACCATTAAATTGGATATTAACCTGAGCTGTCCCTAGTAGTGCCCCTTTACTTGTATTAGCAAAACGTGAGTTCACATTATTAATCGAAGCATTTTCTTTTTCAGCATTGCGACGCGCTTGAGCATCTCTCGACGTTGATGCTCCGAAAGTATCTACCGAATTTGTGGTTTTGGGCTGATTCGGAAGAAGCAGCGTACTGTGTCTTAAATGACATGTGGCACAGTTCATTTGACTGGTGCACTTTGTGACAGTATGTCCAGCTGAATGGCAGTTTAAGCATCCACGAATACTTTTAATGTGCTCAAACCGTTTGTTTGGTGTTAAGCGCAGAAATTTTTCACAATTTGCGATTGGATGTGCAGAACTTTTGCACATCTTGCACGTAGGTTTGGCTACACTAGCCTGATACGATCCCAGTCGTTTCGACGATGTATCGGCAGAGGAACGAGAAGCTTGTGGCTTAGAGGGTTTTGAACCTGTATCCCCTCTTATATCTATGACGGTTTCCAACGTTTGGAATCTGCTGGATAAGAATTTATCCATGTCTGCCCATTTTGAAATTTCTGTTTTATTTTCTATAGTTTGTTGCCATAGAGCTAGTGTGGTCTCAGGCAGTTTTGTGGAGCACAAATACGTTAGAATTAAAAAATTTAATAAATTTAAGGCGCGATAACCTCCGAAGAGATCTAAGGCCGAGCCTCTCTTCCAATTTGCATCGTGCTCCTCTTGATTGTCCCACAAATTTGCCGGACGGGACCTACATGATTGCATGCCGACTCCGAACGGCATCTGCAAGGCAGATGAGTTTTCACTGAGAGCTTTTCATGGCAGAAATACACTTGGAGCTCTTGCCAGACACTGCAGAGGGGCGACCCCGCTTAGAAAAGTTTTCTTCTAATTGAAAAACCTTATTTTTAAAATTTTGATGTTGCTTTGCCCGGGGTTTGAACCCAGGGCATACGGTGTGGGTTTTTTGCCTTAAATAGTTTAGTTTTTGTTCTGCATGGACTTTTCTATTATTAATATATATGGCAGTAAACATGTCCCTAAAGGACGGCCATGAAATATAGACTCCATTGAAAATATCCGTATCACACGCTGGCAGGCGCACATGATATTCCATATTATCTGAGACTCCTACTTTCTTCTCTTTCTTTTCAAAATCTTCCAAAGGCTCAGGTATTGCCGCCTGACACTTTAGGAAGTTGAAATAGCACATTTTATGCTTATTTTTGATAGCCGATAGGTCCTTTGACTCAAGCTCTGATGAACCTCCGAGCTTTTCGTATGTCATCTTCGTAGTTTTCCACAGAGCTTTTAACTCTGTTAACTTATTTATTTTTTTTTTTTTTAACTCATCCCTTTGGTATGTTAGGGAGTGTTTACTGTGCGTAAACTGTGCTTGCGAGAAGGCTTGTAGTTTAAAGGAATGTTCAAAATCGTGGTGGCAACGGCGCGCACCCACGTAATTGTTAAAAGAATGTGCCACTGCAGATGTGCTAATGAATTGTATAAGCCAATACGGAATGGCTAGTGAAAAGTGGTGTTAGTGAAAAAAAATACGAACGCTCGTTATGGACTTCTAAAGAGCCTACCCAAGGATTACATCAAGACTTTTTTTATTGATTTAGTGATCTTTGTATCACAAAAATTATATCAGTCAAAACTGATTTGTGTATTGCCGCAAGTGAAAATTAAAAATATTTAAATTTTAAAAATTGCACAAGAAGTGAGCCTATTGGCCACCCAAACAACAACAACAATATGTGCAGTTTAAAAATAAGTGTACTTTGCACTGTAACAACAAAATAAATCGCAGTCGTACTGCCGGTGTAAATGCAAGTGATTTTGTGGAAACATTTGTTTAATTGGGTGTGTGCAAGTAAATTAAGTTCAAGTTTGGTTTAATTAACTTAACAAATCTAAATTTAAATTGTGATTATTTTAAAAATGAAAATAGAAAAGTGGCGCAAAGCGGTGTTTGAGGTTACGTTAACCTTTAGAACAGTGTTGTGCAACCTTGAGCTGTGTCCGGACAATCTTACCGCGGGTGGGGGATTGTTCCGGATAGTCAGAAGGCGTGATGCAAAAACTTTAAATAACTGCGTTAAGCGCTTTTTTCTATTTTTTCACGAAAAGAGACTTTTCCACTTCACAAATAAACCGTGCAATTTAAAGCAAAGAAACACTTTCTTCCGATTTCTAATTTTATTTTGAAATTTTTATTGAAAATGATAAGGAAAACCAAAGAAAATCCTACCTAGCACGGAATAATTATAAACCACGTACCTTTATTGTATTGTCGTGATCCGGAATTGAAAAAATGTGACTTGTGGCGTTGATATTGGATGTTGTTGATATTCCCAAGAAGAGTTGCTGGTATCACCAAGAAAGTGTGTCACTAGTTGTGTAGTGTGGATTGACGTGTTGGTTGTACATTTGGTGTTGATTCCAATTTAAAAATTGCTGATATCACCTTGATTATATCGCGAGATTTGGAAGAGTTTACTGCTTGCTGACTTTGAAGTGGAAGTGGACTGTATTAATTTATTTGTGCGGTTCTCCTGACCGGCGTGGTAAGGACCATGTACAAATGCATGGTGGCAACGGCGCGCACCCACGTATTTGTTATAGAGTGATTAAGGAAGAAATAAAAAAACCAGAAAAGTTTCGTATTAGTTCAATGAAAAAGTGATAGTTTGTTTTTATTAAACCATTAGAATGAAACAACAAATGTTGAGGAAATAGGTTTAACAATTGTTGTGGAATATATAAGTAATATTGAAAAGTATTAGCACTTACGTGACGTATGTTGGCAGGATGCTTTCTCTTCGACGGCTGGATCAAAAGAGACCGCACGCTTGGCAGAGAAAAGCTATGAGCCCACTAAACAGCCACTTTCGTAGAGTTTCCCCACCGAAAGTTCCTATAAAGCCGATCCATAGCAGTAAAGTAAAAAGGTCTAAAGTATATGTGCACAAACAATTGCAGTTTATACATATGAACGCATGTGTATATTTGTGAACACACATTTATGAATGTGTTTGTTAATTATGTAAATTGCTACGAGGGAGGGCAAATATATTTAGACCTGTGGCCTAAACACACTGCAGCATTTAAAGATTTGCTACCTTTTTGCTTTTATAAAAAAGACATAAAAAATTGAGGTTTTGCTTTGTCTAAAAATTTATATTTTAAAACATCGAGCTCAAAACCAAATAAAATCATTTACTACCTAATATCTTTTTGTTGAAGCTCTCATTGCATACAAATGAAAAGCTGATTGTTTATAAGTGGCGATTGGATAAAATCTTGTTTGGCAAGAATTCATTGTTCATTTTACTCACCGTTTTTGTACTTTTTTCGGACGGAATGAGAATAGAAGGAGTAAAATGTAAACAAAAAGTATGGCCGGACGAGACTCGTAAAGCTAAAACTCAAAATACTGCACTTCTATAAGTTTTATATGTATGTAAATGAAGTACGTTGAGTCAGAGAAATTTGAAGTTCGATTTTCATCAAAGTATAATTTAATCCAACTATACAATCATCTACAAATTTACAAGAACATGAAATATGTATGGTAAACCGCAAGCAGCCTAGTTGACTGTTAGGTATGACCCTATGACATCTTTTTAAAATAATTATAATATTTTTATTTTTTATGGGCATATTGATAAAAGGCCGACACCCCCTGGTGTTATCCTATTGGATGATTTGTAGACAGGAGGTATTCTTGGCTGTATTTGAAGAGGCTTCCCGATATCGGGACGCCTCGGTAAGTAATGATGACCTTACCACACCAAGTGGCGCTGCTGTGCTGGACGGTTCTTATCCCCATTTTAACATTGGACCGCTGAGCCTGCCTTGTCGGGTAGGTGGTCATACGACCAATATAAACTCAAAAACTTCTAAAGAAAGTAACGATGAGAAAGACAAGGGGATGGCGTCGCAAGCCGGGGAAGAAGAAATCGCTATTAGCGATGATACGGACGTGGATAGCGATGATAGTATGCAGTCATTGTGCTCGGTAAAGGAGCGGTCTACCAGCCCGGACAGAGAACTTGCGTTAGAACGGGAACAACGAGACAGGGAGCTAAGAAAATCCTCGCACAATACCGGGAAGCATTAAGAGTTATACAGCTCTTGGGTGCAGTGGTTAATCCAACCAACGACGAGAGCGATCACTTGGCATGGGCCAGAGAAACAGTGAAAGAATGACAAAGACAGTTCACTGAAAAAATGCTGCTACTACCAATCCTCGATTTTGCAACCGCATCGAAGGCGAAGAAGCCTCGATAGCAATCGGCTGAACCTGACAACCTTGCTTTTAAGAGGCAGAAGAGGAGGGCATCCGCCCAGTCCCAGAACCCGGAGGCGAACCAGCCGGAATGACAGGAGCCAGACCTCAAAAAATACAAAGCAGATTTATTGTAGTGGATGTACTTCAAAAGGAAATGAGAAATTAAGACACAAATTTTAATAAGATTAAGGGAGGTAACGATCAGACTCCAGCTTACTCGGACATACTAAAGGGAGCTAGTGCGGCGGTGTTCACCGAGAAGAAGATGAATGCAGTCCCTGACTCTGGGACTACTAGATTGCAGCAACCCCAATGCGCAGATATCAACCTAAAGGTGGAGATGCGCAAAGGGGAGTTGATAAATATCATGATCAAAATGATACATAATGAGCCAAGTAAAGCGCTACCATTCTTCGACCTGCACCAATAAAGCGACTTTAGTATTGCTGCATAGAAATGCTCAAAAACAAGAAGGCGCAAGCTTGAAGCTAGTAAATAGAGCACTGATCCCCACGATACAAAAGGCAAAGGTTTTGATTACCTCTAGTGGTGAGGACGGAAGACGCGCTTAACATGCTGCAGCTTCGAAACCCGAATTACTAACACGGAATTGGAACGCTCTTCATGTATCTCGACCCGTGGAGGGGACCCAGTACTACATCCTCCAAATTAAAAGGAATCGGAAGCATAAATGTCCTGGGACGCAGGTAGTATTTATATGCAGCTTAAAAACAGTAGTCCTCAGAACAATAACACCAATACGCTTAAAGCAGATGGTGCTGAGAATTTTAAGAATAACCACAATATGTTAAAAGCACGAGAGGTAGGAAAAGAAGTCGGCAAACAACTCAATGATGCTGCGAGTCTAACAAAGACGCTTCGAGCAAACAGCTCAATGACGCTGCGAGTCTTACAGATAAAACTCCTACACAGTAAAGTGGCGAGTTCCGCCTGACTCTTGAGCAGGGTTCTTCTGATGTTTGGCTGATACAGGAGCCATGACTCTCATCTGGAGGCAAAGTTTCTGGAGTTACCGTTTATTACACAAAGATGGAAAGCAAGGTTTGAGCTGCAGTCATAGTTAGAAAACACCTATACTCGTGTATGCTATCTAACCTTAGCACCGAAGACCTAGCGGTGGCCGCATTTGAGGCGAAAAAATAACTGTCCATTATTCTGACATCTTGCTATATGGACCATAACGTGGAAGCCCCACCAGAAGATTTCAAAAGCTGGTGCGTCTAAAAGCGTGCAGAGGATGGCTTATAATAGGCGCTGATGGGAATGCGCATAACACCGTTTGGGAAGGGGACGATATTATCGATAGAGGTGAGTCCTTGTTTTGTCATATACAACAGGGTAGACTGCACGTGGCTAATAAAGTAAGCGTTTCTAAATTAGTTGGGCCAACGTCAAGTAATGTGCTTGAAATCACATTGAGCTCTGAGCATTATATATCGGGGTATAAATGGAGGGTCCTTAACAGGCCATACATCTCAGACCATGCATATATAATCTTCGGAATTCCCCTAAAGATGGCAGAGAAGGTGAACTCATTTAGAAATCCTAGGGCAACGGGAAGACTGGGACAGCCGAAAAAGGTTACCACCGTAGATGAGTTGGAGGAGTGCAACAACTTCTTATCAAAGGCGCTGCCAACTGCGTACAATAAAGCTTGTCCTCTAAAAGGATTCATAGGAAAAGCAAAGACGCCATGGTGGAGTAAGGAGCTGAGTGTGTGTAGGTCTTGCAACCTTAGACTAACAAAGTTGCTTCTATCATTAAAAAGTGAGGACTGTAGACTCATGACGGGTATTCTGACTGGACACTGCCTTCTGGCGTCACATGCCTTTAAATTAGGCTTGGTCAGATATAGCTGATGTAGGTAGTGCGAGTTGGAGGACTATACGATCGAGCACGTTTTGTGTTCGTGCCCTGCGCTTGCCACGCTAAGACTCCAGCTATTAAGATTGATACAGCTATCAGATCTAGAAGCAGCAAGTGGCTTAAGTCCTAGGAAGCTTCTGCCAAGAAGACGGAGTTATTTTATAACATAGGTCCTGGTTTTTATAAGTTTTTTCAGTTTGGCGACTAAAACAAACTTCAAGTAAGACTAAGGACTCATTCAGTCTATGTGAGGTCCTCATGGACCGGCCAGTTCAGCCTAACCTAACCTAACCTAAGAGCTGAGTCTTCTTAGAGGGCAGGTGAAGGAGATTTTTAAGCTAGCAACAGTTGCGGAAAGAGGAGTGCTGGGGACGAATATATATAATACAATAAATAGCCATAAAAAATTGTTTATGGCTGACCAATTAGTTGGACCCGCTGACCAATTATTTGGCATACTTTTCGATTTGAAAATACACCGATGGGGTGCTAACATCCTAGCAGGTAACACTTTCGATAACAGGAAAAACTTAAAAAATTAATTAAAAAGTTCCTATCGCTGACCAATTTACGAAACCTGCTGACAAATTATGACTAATTAAAACGCATAACTTTTTTTGTAAAATTTATATATACAGGGTGTCTAGACAGGAAAATTGTTTTTACCTTGGAAAACTATAAATGGCCATAAAAAATTTTCTATGGCTGACCGATTAGTGGAACCCACTGACCAATTAGTGTCGAATTATTTCGCACACCTTTCGATTTGAATATCCACCGATTTGGGGCTAACAGTGGGAACCATGAAAATTTTAAAATTTCCATAAAATTGTTTCTAATGCTGACCAATTACTGAAACCTGCTGACCAATTATTACCAATTAGTGACAGTGGTATGGAAATACCAGTTCTAGCCCAAATGGTGCAAGGAAAAATGGTGCAAGGAAAAGTATATACACACCCACACATATATGCTAGGTGTTGCATCCGTTCTTCCGGTTTGTGTTCTGGCTGATCTCACCTCTGGCTGATCTCCCCGCTAGGTGTCGCATCCGTTCTTTCGGTTTGTGTTCTGGCTGATCTCACCGCTAGCTGTCGCATCCGTTCTTCCGGTTTGTGTTCTGGCTGATCTCTCCGCTAGGTGGCGTGTTCTGGCTAACTTCCGCTAGGTGGCGCATAAGAAAAAGCTTAGTGGTGTATAAGACAAAGCTTAGAGCTTTTTACATATGACAGCTTATAAATTATATATATATATACGACCCTTATTTTTTTTTACTCAAAAGATGGTCAATTTATATACATTGAGACAAGTAGCCCTAATTTATAAGCTGTCATATTTACGGCAAAGCTCTGCTAAAGGTAAAAAGCTCTAAGCTTTTTCTTATACACCACTACTATATATATATATATATATATATATATATATATATATCAACAAACCGCAAAATACATACCGACACGGTCACACCCATCCATATACATACATTTAGGTAAGGGCTACTTGTCTCAATGTATATAAGTTGAACATCTTTTGAGTAAAAAAAGCTCTGCTAAAGGTAAAGAGCTCTAAGCTTTTTCTTATACACCACTACTATATATATATATATATATATATATATATATATATATATATATATATATATATATATATATATCAACAAACCGCAAAATACATACCGACACGGTCACACCCATCCATATACATACATTCAGGTAAGGGCTACTTGTCTCAATGTATATAAGTTAAACATTTATTGAGTAAAAAAAAATAAGGGTCCTATATATATATATAATTTATAAGCTGTCATATTTACGGCAAAGCTCTGCTAAAGGTAAAAAGCTCTAAGCTTTTTCTTATACACCACTACTATATATATATATATATATATATATATATATATATATATATATATCAACAAACCGCAAAATACATACCGACACGGTCACACCCATCCATATACATACATTTAGGTAAGGGCTACTTGTCTCAATGTATATAAGTTGAAAATCTTTTGAGTAAAAAAAAATAAGGGTCGTTAAATGGGGGGCCCTACATTTTTAAAGAGCCGCAAATTTTTAAATGTCTCCTCAAATTTCTAATGAGTCCTAGACTTCACCCGAGCCGTTTTAAAGGGTCCCATAGATTTCTAATCGAGCGACTGCCGCCCAATCCCCCCACCCCTTTTTTTTCTCGTCTACAAAAAGTAGCAGTTGGACACCTGCAGTACCGCCCAACCGCCCAAACCCAACCCCCTTTTTCTCGTCTACAAAAAGGAGTCGATGGGCACTTGTATAACCCCCCCCCCCCCCCCCTTTTTTTTTCTCGTCTGCAAAACGGGCCTGTCGGACACCCGATCAAGGGCAGGTTGAAAATTTTGTTTGGCATTTTATTAGATTGGGTATGATGAAAGAAGAATATAATGGAAAATTAATGAAGGGATTTATTGGTTTGAGAGCAAAAATATATTCTATTCGTATCGATCAAGAAGAAAAAGAGATTAAAAAAATTAAGGGTGTTAAATAATGTGTTACTCTCAAACTTCCTGCAAATGATTTTAAAAGATGTTGTTTATTCGAAAAAAAATTGTACTTTGACTAAATGTATATTTTTAGATCAAAATGTTATGAATTGTATACACAAGAAATAAATAAAGTAACGTTAAGTTTTTAGATGATAAGAGATTTGTAAAAAATAATGGAATTAATACCTACGCTTGGAAATATTGGTACAAGAGAAAAAAAAAAAAACATGCTGATAAGAAACCTTAACTGTTCAACATTGAAGCATATTTACATATATATATATATGTATATATATAAGTAAATAAAACCACATGTCGTATTTCATTACATTGTAAGTTTGTATGCTTACATTTAGAGGCATACGTTCTGGCTGATCTATAAGAAAAAGCTTAGAGCTCTTTGTTTTGTATTCTGCCTGCAAGAAAAAAAGAGCTTATCAATATAGGAGAGTATCGGACTCAGATTTAAATGAGGGGCCCCAAATTTTTAAATGCCCCCTTAGTACTTTACTGTAATACATTTAAGAAAAAGCAAAATTTATATTTCATATAATTTATTTTTATTAAATAAAAATTTTAAACATAATTGACTACATATTACTGTGGTGTATTTTTGTTTCTGATCATAATTGTAATGTATTGGTGGCTTCAGATAATTAATCAGTTCAATCGGTGGCTGCAAATTTCCAAAACTATCAAAATATTCTTTGTTTTATAGTATGCTACACAATGAGTGCCAGGACCATCAGCATTGTCTAAATTAAGAATTCCACATTCTTGCGCATTCGGTTTATTCGGTAGGGAATTTCGCATAAAAATTCCTCTAAAATGTTTAGGATGTTTCCAATATTTCATTAAATCTACGTCTGTTAACGGTCTTTTGGGTAGGCTTTTTATTCGTTTTTTGGATAGGGTCGTAAAAATAAACCATATCACCATCTATACGGTTTGACGAATAGGGCCCTAGACCATAGCGATTGATTCCATATATCTATCATGACAGCTAGCCTCATCCAATTGCTTTCCATTCCTGATATCATTCAAAACCTTTGCTATAGCTGATACACCAGATGCTATACCAACCAAGTGCATCCAAAGCTGTTAAAATTGGAAGTAGTGGTAAAATTCCACCAATTTTTGGGACTGGAATTATTCTCGGTATATTAATTTCTTTATTTTTAAAGCTAAACTCTATAACATTCTTAGAAATGTTATAGGCCTCATTAAATGTCTGCGGCTTCTTTTTGTTAAGTATGTTGATACCTTTTTTAACTGACATCAAAAAATTTTTATTAGATGATACTTTACGAGTTATCATTTTTTCCCTTTTTTACATTTAGATGTATTTCTTTTCTTATTTTTTAAACCCATTCCCAATTTGAGTTTTGC
The DNA here is from genome assembly GCF_040869045.1 of Eurosta solidaginis. Lineage (NCBI taxonomy): Eukaryota > Metazoa > Arthropoda > Insecta > Diptera > Tephritidae > Eurosta > Eurosta solidaginis. The sequence continues at coordinate 216,250,883 of NC_090319.1, read as the reverse complement.
TTTCATTGCATTTGTAGCGAACCAAGCGTTTGCTCGTTCTTTGAAATCACCATCCTTAGATGTTACACGTTGCCAGGTTTTCTCATATAAAACTTTATCAGCTTGGTGTCTGTTATTTATACCTTTCGATTGGGAATATGCAATATCATGTTCTCTACAGGCTTCATCTAAAGGATTTATACCCTTATCTCCTCTTTCTATCCGTTGTCGGAGTTTCGTTCCAGGACCACAAAATTGATATCCAGGTAAATGAAGCTCAATAGGTAAAGAATTAATCAAATTATTTACAAAACCCTGGCCAGCCTTTTTACGTATTCGTCCCACTAAGTGCTTGTTTTCTTCTTCTTCTTAATAATAATGGGAGTGAGTGAGTGAGTTATAATTAAATGGTGATTTTATTTTAAAAGCGATTGTTTATATTGCTATAAATCTAGTAAACAAAATTAAAGTTGTTAAACAACGTCTCCAACTTAAGGTTAATAATGCCGACAATTGTATAAATGTTAAAAATGTTACCAGGCATAGTCCCCTTTTACCAAATTCCATACTTGAATATCGTGAAATTGAACCTGAACGAATTCTTAGTAATGGTGATATTGAAAATATTATAGCCCAGGATACTTCATTTAAAAGACCACATATAGAAATAATTGATGTGAAAAACTATAGACAAACATATAATATGATGATTGTATAATGTGACTCACACGTGTATAGATAAAAATAAAAAAACCGATATGAAATTAGCTAATTTAATAAAAATTTTACTTATTTACCTGTTTCACTTAAGTTATGGAACAAGTTATCCCTATAATCATTTTATGAATCAAGAACAAAATATAAACAGCTTTAGAAATTTTGAAAATAGTAATCAGACTAGTTTTGAATACAATATTCCAAACACTTCATTACGTTTAAAAATAAATGTAACAAATCAATTGTTAGATCAGTGTTTTCCTGAGCTCAACCCCTCATTATTAAAAACAACAACAACAACAACAGCGCAGAGCCCTGGGGGATCTATCCGCGATCAAAGGAGTGAGTCACATGGTGTGAAAAAAAATCTGAATACACCATTCTAGAGGCTATTGACAATTTTAAAGAATTACTAGTTGAAAAGGAAAAGAGAATAGGAGACATTCTTGAAAGCAACTTGCACTGCACCGTGGGCACTGTGCTGACTCCTATCTACTTACAGTGCCCCCAAACCTGACATAAGTCTGTCCGTCCGTCAATAAGTCATTTCCCTATCACTCACCTTTACCTTACCTTGCCACGCACAAGCGCAGCACCAACACCACAAGTGGGAATTTAGCCCTGCATTATGAAAAGGGCTAAGATTTTCATCCAAACATAATTCTTATTCTTACCACCCTACTACTAGTTCAATGATTTCTAAAAAAAAGGGGACTTTAAACTCAGAGTTTAATACAAAATAATGAGACAATGATTTCAAAAGCTACTAGGATCACTTGCAAAGTTTCTATTTACTCAAAAATAAAATTAAAAAAAATGCTTAAATTTAATGCTAAACTTTATTAATTAAAATTGCACATTCAATTCAATCGATTCTGAATTCAATTAAATACAAAATACTTACGACTAATAGACCAAGTGTCTGAACTCAGATGGAAAAAAACTAAAACTTTTAGGGCCACCCTAATGCAATATTATTAATAGGAGCTAACTCTAAATCCTAAAGATACAAATTCAAACAAAATAAAATAAGAGGGCGAACAAAAAAAATTCAAGTACCCTAATCCCTGACCTATCGCAACCGCTCAAGTAAATATAAGATCAATTTTGTATAAAACAAAAGTAGGTCACCAAGTAAAGCAAAAAAAAAACCCAGTTTGGCATTTTATAAACAAAAGGTGTGTATGTTTGTAGTTATGTATGTACATATATTCCTAAAGTTTAGGTTTCCTTCTTCTATTTTTTCAAGAAGATCAGGCATCATATGTTAATATATGTACATACATTCAAATATGTGTATTAGCAAAAATATTGTGCTCAAATTTCACTCACCCTATACTCGTACTCCAACGGCGCCGGTGCAGTTGAGTGGATGTGCTGAATTTGCTGAAAAAAAACTCATAACATGCATACGTACGCTCACGGTAGCCACCCTCAATCACTCAACCAAGAGCACTCGCTAGCGATCTTTGGTAATGAGTGCTTTGGTAGTATCAAATCTACCAGCGTGATGATTAAATGCGAAAATAAAAAAAATTAATATTCGACAGAAAAAAAAAATGTCTTTAGTACTGAAGGCACAAAATCATGTTTAATCTCCGGGTGTAATGTTGCGATTGATTTTGCAAATAATAAAAGTAAGTACAAGAAAAAATAACAAAAAAATTATGGCAGAAAAAATTCAAAATTCGAAGATTTTGAGTTGATACTACCATAGGTAGCAGAAAACATGTGCAAAAAAAATTGTGTATATGGTAGAAGATGACGATATGAAAATATCTACAAAAATTAAACGTCAAACCGAAGAAGAAAAGTAAAAAAGGAGAAAATGAAGAAACGAAAAGGAAAAAAATGATGGAGGCAAAAGTTCCACCATTAACTTATAAAATATGTGTCCGAATTTTATATGTGAACAAAAAGATGCTTAGCCCCGGAAATAGAATACCCCCCTTTTTTCCTATGAACTAATTATGCCCCTCGTGGCAATATACAGATAATAAAGGTAATAGAATGTAAAAAATATATGAAAGCAATAGTATCCATCCGCGATACTGCCGAACGCTCTTCCCTCCGCCGGTGTTTGTTGTTGTATTTTTTTTTTTGTTGTGTATGGTGTAGTGGCTATGGTTGTTGCGGCTCAATGCCGCCGGTGAAAATTGCTATACTCAAAGTTGCCAATTTCTTGTAGTTGTTGTTGAGGTGTGCGCATGCAACGAGTTAAAGATAATGTAGTGTTTGTGGGTGTGTGTGGTACTTGTTGTTGGGCGGTGTATCGCCAACAAAAAATAGGCAATGGCTGTGGTTGTTGCTGTTGTAGCCCGACACAGCCGGTGCGAAATTTTATGTTTTAAGTTACCAAGTACCTGTAGATGATTCGGTTGTTGTTCTTGTTGTGGTTTGTGCCGTCAGTTATTGTAGACCAACGTCGCCGGTGAAAACATGTTGTGTGTGATGTTACCAAGATGATGTAGTTGTTGCCGGGCGGTATGTCGCCAATATAAAAATGTATACAGGTGGTGGTTGGTATTGAATGAATAAAAATCAAAAAATATGTGTGGTTGTTGTGTGGTGTTTCGCGCCGTCTAAGTAAGGAAATGGGTGGTGTTGTTGTAGGCGTGCTGTGCCGTCGGTTTAAAAGGCGATGCCGTTGTGGTTGTTGCGGCCGTAGATTGCCAATATAAAACTGCTATAGTGGTTGTTGTTGTGGTGTGCGCCACCAAATTAAAAATGTAGTGTAGTGCGTGGTAGTTGTTGCCGGGCGGTATGTAGACAAAACCAGTGCCCAGTGAGTCTTTTCCAACGGATATTAAATTTTGCGCTCTGTAATGAGATTTAAATGAAATTTATTATCGGAATCCTAAGAAAAAATTTTATCTATGCGCCCGTACATATACATAGTTGCCTATGGATTTCTTGTCTGCATAGTCATATATTCGTCTACATACATATATTTGTATACAGGGATATATATGTCGATGCAAGTTTTCTTTTGGCTTGCTTGGGAGATAGGCCGGGTTGGAGACCCAGCTCCCGTCAAGCATGCCTGTACCAACAAAAAACACCAAAATGGACATGTCTTACCTTTCGCAACATACGTTTGCTGGAAACTGCTACCCCTTTTTACGTATCGCGGAGACTTTCCACGCGCACAAATCTTTCAAATGCAATTAAATTCGCGCACTACAAACTCTGTGAACCTTTTTTTTTCTTCACTTTCGTTTTAACTCACTTTTGACTCAATTGCACTTAACTTGTACTGGGCACTGTTGAAACATGACTTTGGCCAGTTGACTGATTTTTCCCCTTCTTATAGCCACCGCCATGGTAAGGAACGTTACCCAGAAACGGAAAATTCCTACCTATACATGCCAAACTTTCTTTTCGGCTTTCCCGTATTTTCCATCTATACAGTCATGCACTCATACATTCATACGCTTACCGCTCCACAAACCGAACACCTACAGAGATACACTCGGTTCGTGCCTTGACCGCTCACACTGATGCATTCACACGCTCATAGCCTTGCACAAATACACATCCACTCACATAATACAGAACAAAACAAACATATATGTGCATGGCATTCATCAATGTTGCTAAGTTGTTAGCAGCATGGTGACATTTTATTTATTATAACAGCATGATGCGAAGCGCAACATCTCATTTCCGCTCCAACATTGTGTTCACTTTCTGTACAATGTTGTCAATGTTAATGTTATTATGTTAATAGTATGTTAATGGCAACATTGCGGCTAAGGCACTGACCTGGACACAAAACTCATAAACACATAGACGCATATACACTCTGCCACTCATTTAAGCCAGTATGGAGACAGGCTGTCGTTACAGGCTCGCAACCGCCGATGGTGCCTGCACTATGGAGCGTGGGCGTAAAGAATTCAAACGCAGCCTGCTAAGTATTATTTTCCGCGTCCAACGTGTGGCCTCGACCCACGACTCAATGCCGGGCCTATTTTTTTCACGCCTTTAAACTTTTGTTCTGTTTACTTACAAACCAAATCACTGTGCTAATGCTACTACTTAAACCTATATCACAGATACTATTCTACATATTAACGGTAAATAAAATATCACAGATAAAAACTAAATTAAAAATATAAAATAAAATAAAGTAAAATAAAATATCACAGTTAGCCGAAAAATTATGAAAAAAAAAAAAATTTTATGAAATCAAATATCACAGATGGCGGAAAAATTATAAAAAAAATATCACAGATCGTGTAGTCAAGTAGGTAAAATAAATAAATAAAATAAAGAAATAAATAAATGCAAAAATAATCATAATCAAATAAATAAAAATGTAAAAAAAAAAGTTTAATAAAATAATCACCTATCCGTAGATTAATAAAAACAATATGCCAATAAATAAATAAATAACATAGAACAAAAGTACTAGCACTAAAAAAAACATAACTATTTTGCAAAAATATCTTTAGCGTGGTATACGCCGATCTTTTTCCCACTACTATCGCCAAGCTCATACATAGAATTCCCTATAGAATTAAGTACGATACATTTTACTTGTTTCGGAGCTAGCTTGGCATTGTAGTTCTCGACCTGTGAACTTTGCTTAAAGTTTCGGCGATATACCACTTGTCCAATTTGAAACTTAACATCCCTACTCCTAGTGTCGTATACCTTTTGGCTTCTTTCATGGGCCAACTTCAGCTCTTTCATAATTTTGTTCCGAATTAGTTGCAGTTTATCACCCGGGGCCTCTACCTCGCAATCAACGTCATTCACCGCTGCCAGCTTTCGGAATAGCTCATATGATGCAGCATGCTGTATCATAGGCATACCGAAAGTTGCGTAGTACGGCGACATGTTGATTGCTGCATGTGTAACGCTGCGGAGTGCAAATGCGGCATCACTGACGCATTTGTCCCAATTTTTCTGATTCTCTTTTATAAATGATCTAAAGATCTGTAGGACAGATCGGCTTACCCTCTCTGCAGCGTTACCCTGAGGTGAATAAAAGGCTGTTTTTACATGTTTGGTCCCATACTTTTCTAAAAAGTTGTTGAAGATCTCATATACGAACTGTTTTCCGTTGTCCGAATGGACATATTCGGGCACGCCAAAAACATGAAAACATCCTTTTCCAAAAACTTGACTACCTCGGCTGAAGTTGCCCTTTTCATTGGTTTTAAGAACACGATCTTTGAAAATGATCTAAACATACAAAGAACATCACTAGAACGTGGATAAGGACCCATAAAATCAATGAATAAACGTTGGAAAGGTCGTTCTGTGAGTTTTTGTTTCCCCAATAACGGTTGTTTAAAAACGTTTTGTGTCTTATTTGCTTTGCAAGTTTCGCAGTCTTTTATATGGGCGCATACATCTGTGACCATTCCTAGCCAGTAATATTTCTGACGTAGTCGGGACAGTGTATTGTGGATGCCACCATGACCAGCGGACGGTGAGCTATGAGACAACTCTACCAGCCCCGGTCGCAATTCCGACGGTACCCAGAGTTTCCAGGTCTGGTCCGCTCGAAGATCCTCCCCCTGTCGAATTGCGTCCGTTTGTAAACGTAACCGTCCGATAAACACAGATCCGGTAACTTGTCTCTGTTCTCGGTCACCGTCTTTTTCAACTCCGTATACTCCTCCGACTCGAAGCACGGTGACTCGAGACACACGTCGATGGCTCTGTCGTTCGTCTGTATTTCGTCCATGTGCATTCGTGAGAGTGTGTCGGGAACCACGTTTTGCGCACCTTTTCGATGTTGGATATCGAAATCATAACCCTGGAGTTTCAAACTCCACCTTGACAACCTCCCAGAAAGGTCTTTCTGATTCATGAGTCATTTGAGGCTGGCATGATCAGTTAAGATGGTGAACGGGGTTCCCTCCACGTAAGGTCGAAATCTCTTGACACTCACGATCGCAGCATAGCATTCTATTTCTGTTATGCTGTAGTTTTTTTTCGCTTTATTTAGTTTTGCCGAAACGTAGGCAATCGGTCTTTCGTTCTGGTCATCGTCTAGTTGGAACAAAACCCCTCCCACTCCGTCCGTTGATGCTTCACATTGAATATAAAAACGACGCTTAAAGTCAGGATGTGTGAGCACCGGTGCAGAAACCAAGCTCTGCTTTAAAATTTCAAATGATTTTATTGCTTCTTCAGTCATAGTGAATTTCTTAATTTTTTCTTTCTTGAGGCAGTCGTGCATCGGAGCTGCAATAGTCGCATAGTCCTGTATGAAGCGTCAGTACCAGTCCGACATACCCAGGAACCGTCGTAGTTGCTTCGGGGTTTTCGGAACCGGAAAGTCCCTCACAGCTACCACATTATTGGCGTCTGTTCTAATGCAACCATCCCCGACTACGTACCCCAGATATCGATTTTCTTTGAAACAGAACTTGCTCTTTTCTACATTTATAGTTAACTTAGCCTCACGAAGACACCGAGCGACCTTTTCCATATGGGACATAAAATCTTCAGAACACACTAATAAATCATCCAAATAAACAAAAACACATTCACGTAAAGCGGCCGGAATGACCTTGTCCATGAGACGACACATTCGTTGTGCTGCATTGCACAACCCGAAAGGCATGACAGTAAATTGGTAAAGGGGTCGGCCAGGGACAGTGAAGGCAGTCTTTTCACGTGATTTCCTCTCGAGGGGAATCTGGCAAAAAGCATCCTTCGGTCGATTGCGGAAATATATCTCGTATTTTGTAGGCGGCTCAAAATCCCATCAATATGTGGTAAGGGGTATGCGTCCTTTATTTCTCTCATTCACTTTGCGAGCATCTAAGCAAAGCCGATTCTTCGTTCCTTTAATGACCAGTGATACGGGGAAATTCCAACTACTGTTGGACTCCTCGATGACTCCCATGTCCAACATTCGATCTAACTCTGCGTATATGAGTTTTTGTATGGCCGGCGAAATTGGATAATGGCGTTGCTTGACCGGCAGATTCTCGTCCACCACCTCGATGACGTGTTCCTCTTTGTCTGTCCGGCCTAACCCCAGTACCGCGAAGGACGGGAATTGGGTCTTCACACGCTCCAACATATGGTTTTGTTCCGTCGTCAAAACGTGTTGGACTGAGTCAAATGACAAGTCATCCTCGGCGGGCACGAGCTCCGCCACACTGGCATCATTCACACTACCACTCACACCCTTACTCACAACACTCATACCGAAAGCCTGCCAAAAATCTGTCCCGAAATATACTTCCTGCTGCAGATCAGGAACTATCAAAAATTATAATTCCCTGGTCGTATTATCCCACTCGACTGGTAACTTTATGACCCCTACCACGGCGGTTTCTTCCCCGTTCGCGGTTCGGATATTTTGGCCCCTGATTGGCACAAGCAAGGCCTCTTTACCGCACAGGAGTGCCGCTGAGTCTTTCCATAAACAGCTGGCGCTCGCTCCGGAATCCAAGAGAGTCAATTCTCCCTGACCTCCTACACTCGTTTTGGCAAAAAATCTATTGTCACCTTTTACGGTGACAATTGTCGTGACAATTTTGCTGCGCAACCTCTTGAAATATCTCCTTTTCTCCCTCATCTTATGAATCTTCTCAAAATTTATCTTTTTTCTATTAGTACTAATGTTTTCACAAAATATCCTTCTTCTTGCTTCTTCATAATCTAGCTTTCTTTGGTGCAAACTCTTTACTTCGCGTTTTTCCACGGTCCCTTGTGCTTTCCTAACCTCCCCTCTCTTTTATATTTCTTCTCTCTTCAGGATTCTTATTTCAGGGCTGCCGAGTTGCCTAACTCCTGGCTGGAGTCCCCGGTCAACTCCGCCAGCCTCGGGTTTCCCTGTTTGGGTTTAAAAACACAGAAGGACGCATCACTACCACAAGCAAAACACACCATGTTGTGAAACGTGGACGAACATTTATTTGGTTTTTGTGTTTCTGCCGGGTTTTTCACATAATGATCCACCGGCATACCGCACGAAAAACACAACAATAAATGGAAGGGAGACGCACAAAAGGAATTGACAGTGGATTAGACGCAGGACTAACAGAACTACTAACAGACGGACGGGCACTATTGGGATGGGCTGGGATTTGGGGTTGGAGTTTCCTATCGAAAGCTTCTACTTTTCTTCCCTCTAAATCTGGCATTTCAAACCCTTATTCATTAACCGCTATTGACCTATTCTTGGCTTCTTTAATGAGTTTTTCGGCTCTCTTGCATTCGATTTTGAGCTCCGCTAATGAGTCCATTTTGATCGCGAAGGTCAAATTGGTAAGGTACGGCTTGAGGTTGCCCCTGACTATGCCCACCAGCTCCTTCTCAGGGATTATCTTCCGCAAACGGAATGTCAAATTATGTACTACGCTATAGAAGTCGTGGAAAGCTTCGGCGGGTTGCTGTTTCCTCTCCATGATTTCACGGATTATTTCATAATCGGACTCAGCGGACTTGAAGTGGCTTAGCATCTCGGCTTTCAGCTCGAAGTAACCGAAATCGGGCTCATCTGCATGGTCTTCGAGGACCTGCCAATACCACTTCAAGGCACCGCCGGACACCAGACAATGAAAGTCCGTGAAAAGCTGGAAGAAGGAAATAGCATGTTGTTCCCGCATTCGCTCAATACGGAAGATGAAGCTTTCGACGCTCATCCCTTTTTTGGTCCCATCGAATTTGATGTGCCATTTTTCCAGGTCTAATTTTTTCCACCTTGGAGGGTCACTACCATCTCGCTCAGTAATCCGACTGCCACTCGGAATACCATTGCGGGTAGCAGGCTGCCCCCTACGGTTCTGAGGCTCGGGCGTGGATGCCACAGCGGACCGATGTCCGACCGCGTGACTGGATGCCTCCATCTTTGCCACGCGACCACCAAGATGATCGAAGTTGGTCTTGATGCTTCGCACTTCACCCGCCATTTGCACCACCAAATCTTATTGTTGCGCCATCATCGCCATCATGCGGCTCAGCTGTTCAACATTGGGTGCATGCTCACTGGCGTCGGTGCGAGGAGCATTCAGGCCGCCGTGAACCATTGCTGGTGCGTTTCGCGATGGAACATCGTCTCCCTGTGCACCCACGTTCTCGCTATCGGACATTTGGCACACCAAATCGATTTTCTGCGAGAAATTTAAACTATTTTCCGAGTCGTTGAACGACACCCCGTTCGCGAAAGAGACCCCCAGCGGACGTTCAGGGCCAAACGATCCGAAAATCCGCGACGCGCACCTATTGAAATAGTCTGTGGGCACAAAATCGACGGTCCTGGGAATACCAGTGTCGATTTGATTGAACACCGAACCAGCGATCTGATTTTCTAGTGCGGCCCTCGTAACGCTCCTAGTGACTGGTCTAGCAGTGCCCAGTGTACCTAATCCCCCTGCAACACGATTCTCGGCCTCCTCGTCCTTGTCAGGCATTCACTGTCTGAAGGAAACCCAAAAACAAAAGTAAACCCAAGTAAAATTGGAAAAATAAAAACGAATGGACTAAAAATTTTGCCCCGGACGCCCTAATGTATCCACGGGCACGATATCCCAAACTGCGGGTACCCACCGACGTTCAACTCAAATGGAAAAAAGAAGGAAAATTAAAAAATTTGACCCAAAAATTAATTTCAATAAGAACAATCTGTGTATATTTGCAGATCGAAATAGGCTTAAGTAAATATAAAACAACCAGGTAATTTGATTCAAAAAAATAATAAATAATATAAAGATACCAAAAAAATTCAGTTTATATGTATAAAAATAATATGTTAGTGTGTATGTGTATGTAATTCAATTAGTGTATGTGTATAAAAAGATTAAATTTTATGCCTTATGTCCAGTAGGCAGACCTATAAAAATTACCCCAAAGCCGAAAAAAATAACCGGGGGTATATGTAGTTGAAACCAAAAAATATTCAAATTCAGGTTGGTAAACTACGATACAAAGGTATGAAGGAAACAAATAAAAAAAAATATAAATAGGGAAAATGCTTCCGAATCCAAGAACAAAAAAAAAACAACGGTACTACTCTAACCCTTCTATGAACCCAAAATAGTTAAAATCTTAAAATTAAATAAAAATAAGAAAAAGTTTGTTATTATCCAGGCACTTTGTTAGTGGTTGTATTTGTAGTGGATTACTCCAAACCCAAAAATTTTAAAACACAATTTCAAAAAAAAAATGTTTGGAAACAAGCCTACTACAAAAATAATCCGTAAAAATATAAAAAAAAACAAAAATAGTTTATAACTTCGAAACTTCAAAAATATTTAATTTTGACTTCGAAATAAAAAGTTTACAAATGAAATTTAATGTATTTGTATTGGTGTCCGTGGTGCTGCCTTGCCGAAGGTTCAGCGAAAGTGGTTAGTCCGCCTTTATGTATTTGAAGTCTGGTCAATCGTGCTGTCCATGGAAGTGTGGCACTTCACGTTCAATAACTTGTTCCTAAGCGTGGATGCCACACCTCCTACTCCTAAATATCGTGGCGACGACTGTACACCTTACTTACCGGCAGTGCTGGACTCCCGGTAAGGTAGCTTGAACAGCTCGCCACGATCTCCTACCTAAGTCCGTCGCTAGCTAAGTGTCATACCAGTTACCACTTTGTTGAACTGTTGAAGTTCAACAAAGGAACCCTGGCATGGACACTCAGCTGATCCCTGTCCTCTGGTCATGATAACACTTGTCGATCAGGTGAACCCAATCGGCGTTGACATCATGACGGTCCCTGTCCTGTCGAAAGACGGAAATAGGGATTGGGATTGGAAGGGTGGGAAGGATTTAAGAAAACAAATTGAAAAATCTAAGGAAGGAAGGGTAAAAAAAAAAATATGAAATTTAAGAAAAATATAACAAAGACGAAATAATTAATTAACATGAAGATGGGAAATTTAAGATAAGAAATAATTAATTAAAGTGGAAGTGGAAAATGTATCGGGCTATACCCGTTGGGAATACAAAGCAAAAAAAAAAAACTGAAAGAAATTTTTGTAAACTAAAAAGGCTAAATAAGAAATAAGAGCGGAACTTGACAAATTAATGAAGATCAGAGAAAAAAAAATTATAAAACTAATGCAAAACAGACTACTAATTTAAAAATGATTTGGATCAAAAAAGTAAAAATACAAATGGAAAGACAAACGCTAAGAAAGGTGATCGGGCTATTACCGTTGGGCGCCATTGTTATGTGGCTGACTGTTTGGGTGGTGAGGAGCGGCGTCAAGCAGGTATGCTTGCGGTCCCAGGCTAGCTCGTCGTCTTGGGCGGGGTATTGCACCACCGACCTCACCCGCAGCCACATGAACAAAAAGAGGGTTCATACCTGCATGTGTATAGAAAGGAGAGAAAAAGCTGAAAAAGATAGAAATAAACGTGAGGGGAAAAGTTACTTACAGTGCCCCCAAACCTGACATATGTCTGTCCGTCCGTCAATAAGTCATTTCCCTATTACTCACCTTCACCTTACCTTGCCACGCACAAGCGCAGCACCAACACCAAAAGTGGGAATTTAGCCCTGCATTATGAAAAGGTCTAAGATTTTCATCCAAACATAATTCTTATAATTTATTTACAAAGTTCTTGGTTTACAAATTAGCAAATACCACCCTACTACTAGTTCAATGATTTCTAAAACAAGGGAACTTTAAACTCAGAGTTTAATACAAAATAATGAGACAATGATTTCAAAAGGCTTAGCTACTAGGATCACTTGCAAAGTTTCTATTTACTCAAAAATAGAATAAAAAAAAATGCTTAAATTTAATGCTAAACTTTATTAATTAAAATTGCAAATTCAATTCAATCGATTCTGAATTCAATTCAATACAAAATACTTACGACTAATAGACCAAGTGTCTGAACTCAGATAGAAAAAAAACTAAAACTTTTAGGGCCACCCTAATGCAATATTATTAATAGGAGCTAACTCTAAATCCTAAAGATACAAATTCAAACAAAATAAAATAAGAGGGCGAACAAAAAAAATTCAAGTACCCTAATCCCTGACCTATCGCAACCGCTCAAGTAAATATAAGATCAATTTTGTATAAAACAAAAGTAGGTCACCAAAGTAAAGCAAAAAAAAACCCAGTTTGGCATTTTATAAACAAAAGGTGTGTATGTTTGTAGTTATGTATGTACATATATTCCTAAAGTTTAGGTTTCCTTCTTCTATTTTTTCAAGAAGATCAGGCATCATATGTTAATATATGTACATACATTCAAATATGTGTATTAGCAAAAATATTGTGCTCAAATTTCACTCACCCTATACTCGTACTCCAACGGCGCCGGTGCAGTTGAGTGGATGTGCTGAATTTGCTGAAAAAAAACTCATAACATGCATACGTACGCTCACGGTAGCCACCCTCAATCACTCAACCAAGAGCACTCGCTAGCGATCTTTGGTAATGAGTGCTTTGGTAGTATCAAATCTACCAGCGTGATGATTAAATGCGAAAATAAAAAAAAACGAAACATAAAAAACAATTCATTGGAAAAATTTATATTAGAAACATACAACAAATGCAAAGCATTTCTAAACCTACACAAAAACAACATAGTTATAACAGACGCAGATAAGGGAAACAAAACTGTGGTTATATACAAAAGAGACTACAAAGAGAAAATGGAAGAGCTACTGGAACACAAAAACACTTACAGAAAACTGAGAACAGACCCAACAAATGCACTGCAAAAGAAAAACAACAGAATAGTCAACGATCTATACAAACAAAAATACATAAACATTAAAGAAAAACACAAGTTAACTTGCTCGGCAGCGATTGCACCAAAACTTTACGGGTTACCAAAAATACACAAGCCCAATACACCCTTACGCCCAATTGCATCATCCGTGAATGTACCATGCTACCAGCTATCGAAACATATAGGAGACATAATAAAGAATATAACCTCAGAAGAGTACAACATTAAAAATATGTTTAGGCTGAAAGAGAGACTACAAAATATGATAATCGACAAAGAAGAAGCTCTTGTATCTTTCGACGTCGTGTCACTATTCACGAACATTCCCACCAATCTCGCCATACGAATAATAATGGAAAAATTTGATAAAATCAACTCTTTAACAAATATACCCAAATGCAAATTCCAAGAAATTTTAAGATTTTGTTTACTTGATAATAATTATTTTATTTATGACAACGACATATACGCTCAAACTTTTGGTATGCCAATGGGCAATCCGCTCTCACCTACAATAGCGGATATAATTCTAGATGACCTTATTGATAAAACTCTAAATGAGCTGAAACAAAAACATGACATCGACATAAAGTTTTTAGTAAAATATGTGGACGACATTCTGGCGATTGTAAAACGTAAGGACGTGGATTTAATATTAGAAACACTTAACAAATATCACAACAAAATTCAGTTTACGATTGAAATGGAGAGAGATGACAGCATACCATACCTGGACGTAAGAATATATAAAAATATAAATAATGGAAGCCTCTCATTTGAGTGGTACGCAAAGCCTTTATCCTCCGGCAGACTGATAAATTTTCATTCGTCCCAGCCAATGAAATACAAAATAAACACAGCGAAAAATTTGATAAAGAAAGTACTAACTATAAGTGACAAGCAATACTGGAACACAAACTTGCAAAAAATTGATAAAATGCTTAAAAGCAATAGCTACCCACACACCCTAATTAAAAATCTAATAGAACAAATAATAAGAGAAATAAATAACGCACAAAACAACACAACGACACATAAGGAAAATAAGTCAAAACAATACTTCAGTGTAACCTATGTACCTAAACTTACCCAAAACCTCAGCAAAACTATATTCCACGACAAACAAAACATATCTTTATCATATAAATCAAACTACACACTAGCAAGTATATTTACTAACACAAAAAGCCCAACCGAAAAATTAGAACAAAACAATGTGGTATATGAAATAACGTGTAAAGGTAAAGAAAATGAAATCTGCAGCAGGGTATATATAGGGACTACCAAACGTGCACTGGGAATCCGATTGAAAGAGCACGAAGCTGATATACAAAACAAAAAAACCACCACCGCCTTAGCGCAGCATATCACAACAAGTGGACACTCAGCTGATCTGGCTAATACAAAAATAATAGATAGGAACAAACACGGGAGAGCCAGATATACATTGGAAAGTCTGAGAATATTGGAAAAACGGGCAAATACGATAAACAAGAAAGAGGACACACAAAATATAGCAGCTGTTTACCTTTTATGTTTATAGTTAAGAATCAGTATGACAATGATACCAATGTTAAATGGTACTAATTCTTTTAGTTTTAATATTTAAATAACAAATATATTACGTAAGTGTTGTCTATGTTTGTACGTATGTAAATCAATGTTAGTGTTCTCGTTACATATATAAAGTAAATTTATATATATAAATTAAAGTAGTCTTTATACCATAAATTAATGTAAATATTTTTATCTTTATTGTTGTTAATAAATTAGATCACCTCTGATGATGCTAGGAAGTCTAGCGAAACGTTAGGTGGAAAAATTTAAATAAATATCTTTATTTGCAATTAAAAAACGATTGGTCAAAAAAGCCTATTACCAACAAAAATCAATAAAAAAAAATTAATATTCGACAGAAAAAAAATGTCTTTAGTGCTGAAGGCACAAAATCATGTGCAATCTCGGGGTGTAATGTTGCGATTGATTTTGCCAATAATAAAAGTAAGTACAAGAAAAAAATAACAAAAAAATTATGGCAGAAAAAATTCAAAATTCGAAGATTTTGAGTTGATACTACCATAGGTAGCAGAAAACATGTGCAAAAAAAATTGTGTATATGGTAGAAGATGACGATATGAAAATATCTACAAAAATTAAACATCAAACCGAAGAAGAAAAGTAAAAAAGGGGAAAATGAAGAAACGAAAAGGAAAAAAATGATGGAGGCAAAAGTTCCACCATTAACTTATAAAATATGTGTCCGAATTTTATATGTGAACAAAAAGATGCTTAGCCCCGGAAATAGAATACCCCCCTTTTTCCCGTTTCCTATAAACTAATTATGCCCCTCGTGACAATATACAGATAATACAGGTAATAGTATGTAAAAAATATATGAAAGCAATAGTATCCATCCGCGATACTGTCGGAACGCTCCTCCCTCCGCCGGTGTTTGTTGTTTTTTTTTTTTGTTGTGTTGCATTTTTTTTTTTTTTTTTTTGTGTATGGTGTAGTGGCTGTTGCTGTTGCGGCCAATGCCGCCGGTGAAAATTGCTATACTCAAAGTTGCCAATTTCTTGTAGTTGTTGTTGAGGTGTGCGCATGCAACGAATTAAATATAATGTAGTGTTTGTGGGTGTGTATGGTACTTGTTGTTGGGCGGTGTATCGCCAACAAAAAATAGGCAATGGCTGTGGTTGTTGCTGTTGTAGCCCGACACCGCCGGTGCGAAATTTTATGTTTTAAGTTACCAAGTACCTGTAGATGATTCAGTTGTTGTTCTTGTTGTGGTTTGTGCCGTCAGTTATTGTAGACCAACGTCGCCGGTGAAAACATGTTGTGTGTGATGTTACCAAGATGATGTAGTTGTTGCCGGGCGGTATGTCGCCAATATAAAAATGTATACAGGTGGTGGTTGGTGTTGAATGAATAAAAATCAAAAAATATATGTGGTTGTTGTGTGGTGTTTCGCGCCGTCTAAGTGAGGAAATGGGTGGTGTTGTTGTAGGCGTGCTGTGCCGTCGGTTTAAAAGGCGATGCCGTTGTGGTTGTTGCGGCCGTAGATTGCCAATATAAAACTGCTATAGTGGTTGTTGTTGTGGTGTGCGACACCAAATTGAAAATGTAGTGTAGTGCGTGGTAGTTGTTGCCGGGCGGTATGTAGCCAAAACCAGTGCCCAGTGAGTCTTTTCCAACGGAGGTTAAATTTTGCGCTCTGTAATGAGATTTAATGAAATTTATTATCGGAATCCAAAGAAAAAATTTTATCTATGCGCCCGTACATATACATAGTTGCCTATGGCTTTCTTGTCTGCATAGTCATATATTCGTCTGCATACATATATTTGTATACAGGTATATATATGTCGATGCAAGTTTTCTTTTGGCTTGCTTGGGAGATAGGCCGGGTTGGAGACCCAGCTCCCGTCAAGCATGCCTGTATCAACAAAAACACGAAAATGGACATGTCTTACATTTCGCAACATACGTTTGCTGGAAACTGCTACCCATTTTTACGTATCGCGGAGACTTTCGACGCGCACAAATCTTTCAAAAATGCGATTAAATTCGCGCACTACAAACTCTGTGAACCTTTTTTTTCTTCACTTTCGTTTTAAAAGCGCGCACTTCACTTTTGACTCAGTTGCACTTAACTTGTACTGGGCACTGTTGAAACAAGACTTTGGCCCGTTGACTGATTTTTCCCCTTCTTATAGCAACCGCCGTGGTAAGGAACGTTACCCAGAAACGGAAAATTCCTACCTATACATGCCAAACTTTCTTTTCGGCTTTCCCGTATTTTCCATCTATACAATCATGCACTCATATATTCATACGCTTATCGCTCCACAAACCGAACACCTACACAGATACACTCGGTTCGTGCCTTGACCGCTCACACTGATGTATTCACACGCTCATAGCCTTGCACAAATACACACCCACATACATAATACAGAACAAAACAAACACATAGGTGCATGGCATTCATCAATGTTGCTAAGTTGTTAGCAGCATGGTGACATTTTATTTATTATAACAGCATGATGCCAAGCGCAACATCTAATTTCCGCTCCAACATTGTGTTCACTTTCGGTACAATGTCGTCAATGTTAATGTTATTATGTTAATAGTATGTTAATGGCATCATTGCTGCTAAGGCACGGACCTGGACACAAAACTCATAAACACATAGACGCATATACACTCTGCCACTCATTTAAGCCAGTATGGAGACAGGCTGTCGTTACAACTACATAAACGAGAAGCATTATATGAGCATACTTCGTACAATATAAATCCAACTATAATTCATGTTGATCGTTATTATCAAACATTGCATATGAAGGTTTAGGAATCACAAACATGTCATTGTCGTCGTCGTCGTCAGCATCAGTAGACATATTTAATTTTCTGAAACAATTTAAACATATTTTACCTGAAGAGCAGAGGAAAGACTTTTCGAAATACATTCAAAAATTGAGTATAGAGATAAATTAAGTAAAATAAAAAATAATTTCGGTGAGCACTATGAAAACTGTGTTTGATCGAATTCTAATAGCACATATGGCCCAGACACTTGCAATTGCTCACACCTAGAGCGTTTGGATGAGGAAGCCTACAAAATTATGAATAATTAGACAAAATATTTATAAAGTAGCTCTATCAATATAGATGATAAGCGAATTGTAAGAGAAAATCATATTGATTCTTATGCTTATGGTCATTTATAAACTTTATAGTAGTACTTTACTGTAATACATTTAAGAAAGAAATAATAAACAATTTATATTTTATATAACTTATTTTTATTAAATAAAAATTTTAAACATAATTGACATATTACTATGTTGTATTTTTCTTTCTGCTCATAATTGTAATGTATTGGTGACTTCAGATAATTAATCCTTTCAATCGGTGGCTGTAAATTTCCAAAACTATTAAAATATTCTTTTAGCTTTTCTTAATACTATCATGATCTTATCAAGATTTGTTATTACAGACATATGATTACTTGACATGATTTTAAACGAGCGATCGAAAAAATCTGTTATCTATCAGCTGTGTATCTGATAAAAATCTGCTAAATCTGTTACCTATCAGTTGTGTATCTGATAAGAATCTGGTCTGATATCAAGTTTTACTTATTTTGAACTGTTATATATTAAACTTGACTCGGGGTTTGCTAACAAGGTCACTGTAACCTTTAATAATGTTACCGGTAATTTCCTTGTACATATTTGTTGTGAAGATCTCTTATAATTATGAATCGATTTTGTTTTTGCAGATGGTAAGTTTTTATGTGTATATTAATCCACAAGTTGATTAAGTATATACACACCGACACACATATATACAGCAAAACAATTTCGTTGCCTACATTTAGGTGCATCCGTTCTTTCGATTTATGTTCTGGCCGATCTATATCATTTAGGTGCGTATGACACCGCAAAACAACAGAACAATTTCCTTGCCTACATTTAGTGTGTGTGCGTGTGTGTGTATGCGTACACACATGCACATATTTGCGGTTTTGAACGGATGCGCCTAAATGTAGGCAACGAAATTGTTTTGTTGTTTTGTGGTGTCATACGTATGCACCTAAATGATATAGATCGGCCAGAACACAAACCGAAAGAACGGATACGCCTAAGTGTAGGAAACGAAATTGTTTTGCTGTATATATATGTGTCCGTGTGTATATACTTAATCAACTTGTGGATTAATATACACATAAAAACTTACCATCTGCAAAAACAAAATCGATTCATAATTATAAGAGATCTTCACAACAAATATGTACAAGGAAATTACCGGTAACATTATTAAAGGTTACAGTGACCTTGTTAGCAAACCCCGAGACAAGTTTAATATATAACAGTACAAAATAAGTAAAATTGCTGTCAGACCAGATTCTTATCAGATACACAACTGATAGGTAACAGATTTGGCAGATTTTTATCAGATACACAGCTGAAAGATAACAAATTTTTTCGATTGCTCGTTTAAAATCATATCAAATAATCATATGACTGTATTAGCAAATCTTGATAAGATCATGAAAGTATTAAGAAAAACTAAAAAGAATATTTTGATAGTTTTGGAAATTTACAGCCACCGATTGAACTGATTAATTATCTGAAGTCACCAATACATTAAAATTATGAGCAGAAAGAGAAATACAACACAGTAATATGTGATCAATTATGTTTAAAATTTTTATTCAATAAAAATAAATTATATAAAATATAAATTGTTTATTATTTCTTTCTTAAATGTATTTCAGTAAAGTACTACTATAAGGTTTAGAAATGACCATAAGCATAAGAATCAATATGATTTTCTCTTACAATTCTCTTATCATCCATATTGCTTAGAGCTACTTTATAAATATTTTGTGTAAGTGTTCATAATTTTGTAGGCTTCTAGGTGTGAGCAATTGCAAGTGTCTGGGCCATCTGTGCTATTATAATTCGATCAAACACAGTTTTCATAGTGTTCACCGAAATGATTTTTTATTTTATTTAATTTATCTCTATACTCAATTTTTGAATGAATTTCGAAAAGTCTTTTCCTCTGCTCTTCAGGTAAAATATGCTTAAATTGTTTCAGAAAATTAAATATGTCTACTGCTGCTGACGACGACGACGACGATGACATGTTTGTGATTACTGAACCTTCATATGCAATGTTTGATAATAGCGATCAACATGCATTATTGTTGGATCTATATCGTACGAAGTGTGCTCATATAATGCTTCTCGTTTATGTAATGTCGCCGTATTGTCTTCCGGAAATTCAAAGCAATAGATATTTAAAGTACGCTGTATATAATTGCTGTAATAAGAGCATTTAATTCGTATTTCACAATTATTGTAAACTAAATTGAAATGTCTATAAAAAACCTCTGGGCTTTCAAGAATGCCTCCTATTCTCTTTTCCTCTTCTACTAGTAATTCTTTAAAATTGTCAATAGCCTCTAGAATGGTGTATTCAGATTTTTTTCACACCATGTGACTCACTCCTTTGATCGCGGATAGATCCCCCAGGGCTCTGCGTTGTTGTTGTTGTTGTTGTTTTTAATAATGAGGGGTTCAGCTCAGGAAAACACTGATCTAACAATTGATTTGTTACATTTATTTTTAAACGTAATGAAGTGTTTGGAATATTGTATTCAAAACTAGTCTGTTTACTATTTTCAAAATTTCTAAAGCTGTTTATATTTTGTTCTTGATTCATAAATTGATTATAGGGATAACTTGTTCCATAACTTAAGTGAAACAGGTAAATAAGTAAAATTTTTATTAAATTAGCTAATTTCATATCGGTTTTTTTTTATTTTTATCTATACACGTGTGAGTCACATTATACAATCATCATATTAAATGTTTGTCTATAGTTTTTCACATCAATTATTTCTATATGTACGATATTCAAGTATGGAATTTGGTAAAAGGGGACTATGTCTGGTAACATTTTTAACATTTATACAATTGTCGGCATTATTAACCTTAAGTTGGAGACGTTGTTTAACAACTTTCATTTTGTTTACCAGATTTATAGCAATATAAACAATCGCTTTTATAATAAAATCACCATTTAATTATAACTCACCCACACTCATTCTCATTATTATTAAGAAGAAGAAGAAGAAGTCAAACACTTAATGGGACGAATACGTAAGAAGGCTGGCCAGGCTTTTGTAAATAGTTTGAATAATTCTTTACCTATTGAGCTTCATTTACTTGGATATCAATTTTGTGGTCCTGGAACGAAACTCCGAAAACGGATAGAAAGAGGAGATAAGGGTATAAATCCTTTAGATGAAGCCTGTGGAAAACATGGTATTGCATATTCCCAATCGAGAGATATAAATAACAGACACCAAGCTGATAAAGTTTTATCTGAGAAAGGCTGGCAACGTGTAACATCTAAGGATAGTGATTTAAAAGAACGAGCAGACGCTTGGTTCGTTACAAATGCAATGAAAGCAAAACTCAAATTGGGAATGGGTTTAAAAAATAAGAAAAGAAATACATCTAAATGTAAAAAACGGAAAAAGATGAAAACTCGTTAAGTATCATCTAATAAAAATGGTTTGATGTCAGTTAAAAAAGGTATCAACATACTTAACAAAAAGAAGCCGCAGACATTTAATGAGGCCTATAATATTTCCAAGAACGCTATGGAGTCTAGATTTAAAAATAAAGAAAGTAATATACCGAAAATAATTCCAGTCCCAAAAATTGGTGGAATTTTACCACTACTTCCAATTTTAACAGCTTTGGGTGCACTTGGTTGGTATAGCATCTGGTGTATCAGCTATAGCAAAAGTTTTGAATGATATCACGAATGGAAAGGAGCAGTTGGATGAGCCGTCATAATAGATATATGGAATCAATCGCTATGGGGAAGGGCCTATTCCTCAAACCGTAAGGAAGCGGATATGGTTTATTTTTACGACCCTATCCAAAAAACGAATAAAAAGCCTACCCTAAAGACCGTTAGCATAGATTTAATGAAATATTGCAAACATCTTAAAAATTTCAGAGGAATTTTTATGCAAAATTCCCTACCGAATAAACCGAATGCGCAAGAATGTGGAATTCTTAATTTAGACGATGCTGATGGCCCTGGCACTCATTGGGTAGCATACTATAAAAAAAATTATTATAATTTTTTGGAAATTTGCAGCCACCGATTGAACTGATTAATTATCTGAAGCCACCAATACATTAAAATTATGATCAGAAACAAAAATACAACACAGCAATATGTGGTCAATTATGTTTAAAATTTTTATTTAATAAAAATAAATTATATGAAATATAAATTTTGCTTTTTTTTATGTATTACAGTAAAGTACTAAGGGGGCATTTAAAAACTTGGGGCCCTCATTTAAAACCTGAGTCCGATACTCTCCTATATTGATAAACGTCTAAGCTCTTTTTTTCTTGCAGGCAGAATACAAAACAAAAAGCTCTGAGCTTTTTCCAGCCAGAACGTATGCGTCTAAATGTAAGCATACAAACTTACAATCTAATGAAATGCGACATGTGGTTTTATTTACTTATATATATACATATATATATATATGTAAATATGCTTCAATGTGGAACAGTTAAATTTTCTTATCAGCATGTTTCTATTTTTTCTCTTGCAAAAACATTTCCAAGCGTAGGTATTAATTCCATTATTTTTTTAAATCTCTTATCATCTAAAAATTTAACATTACTTTATTTATTTCTTGTGTATACAATTCATAACATTTTGATCTAAAAATATACATTTAGTCAAAGTATAATTTCTTTACGAATAAACAACATCTTTTAAAATCATTTGCAGGAAGTTTGAGAGTAACACATTGTTTAACACCCTTAATTTTTTTAATCTCTTTTCCTTCTTGATCGATGCGAATAGAATACATTTTTGCTCTCAAACCATTAAATTCCTTCATTAATTTGCCATTATATTCATCTTTCATCATACCCAATCTAATAAAATGTCAAACAAAATTTTCAACCTGCCCCTGATCGGGGCGGGGGGCGGTACTACAAGTGCCCATCGACTCCTTTTTGTAGACGAGAAAAAGGGGGTTGGGGGTTGGGGTTGGGTGGTTGGGTGGTACTACAGGTTTCCTACTGCTACTTTTTGTAGGCGTGAAAACAGAGGGGGTTAGGGGGATTGGACGGCAGTCGCTCGATTAGAAATCTATGGGACTCTTTAAAACGGCTCGGGTGAAGTCTAGGACTCATTAGAAATATGAGGGGACATTTAAAAATTTGCGGCTCTTTAAAAATGTAGGGCCCCCATTTAACGATCCTCATTTTTTTTTACTCAAAATATATCCAACTTATATACATTGAGACAAGTAGCCCTTGCCTAAATATATGTATATGGATGGGTGTGTCTGTATCGGTATGTATTTTACGGTTTGTTGATATATATATATATATATATATATATATAATTTATAAGCTGTCATATTTACGGCAAAGCTCTGCTAAAGGTAAAAAGCTCTAAGCTTTTTCTTATACACCACTAAGCTTTTTCTTATGCGCCACCTAGCGGAAGTTAGCCAGAACACGCCACCTAGCGGTGAGATCAGCCAGAACACAAACCTGAAGAACGGATGCGACACCTAGCGATGAGATCAGCCAGAACACAAACCGGAAGAACGGATGCGACACCTAGCAGTGAGATCAGCCAGAACACAAACCGGAAGAACAGATGCGACACCTAGCTTATATGTGTGTGTGTGTGTATATACTTTTCCTTGCACCATTTTTCCTTGTACCATTTGGGCTAGAACTGGTATTTCCATACAGTGGCCAATTATTTGGCATATGGTTTTTTTATAAAATTCCTGCTAACATCATAGAGCCCTCTCTTATTAGGTATTTACAGCGATTTTAAACCCTACCCTATACTATGGAGTCCTTGTTTGTTGGACATCCATCCAAAAACGAACATACTTAAAAGAATTGGAAGAAGTATGCAGGTTATCAATGCTTAGTATTTCGGGAGCCCTGAAAACAACCCCGACGACTGTATGCCATTCTGCACAGTCCACCTGTAGAGCTGGGAGCAAAGAATAAAGCGATAACAACTGCAACGAGACTCAGTGCCTCGGGGCAGCTTGAGTGCAGACCACACGGCCATAGTAGTATATCATCATCAACTACATGACGAACATACTACCTGATTCCCTATCTGCACTTCGAAGGGGCTCCTAAAGCCATAATAGAGGTGGATAGTTGGCGCAAGGGCGCCCAAATGCGGACGAGGCGGTACATATATACACCGATGGTTCCAAAGTTATGGAAGGAGTAGGGTCGGCGGTATACTGTTGTGATGCGGGCATAAACAGATCCTACACGCTGCCAGATCACTGTACCATTTTTCAGGCGGTTGTATTAGTCATAACCAAAGCAGTGGAAATACTGGAATAAAATAGCTTAAACTTCAGCCGTGTTAACTTTTATATTGACAGCCAAGCATTCAATAATCTCACATAGCATAGCATCTAAAAGTTTGTTAGTGTGTAAGCAATCCCTTGAAAGAATCGGGGCAGGGAAAGCATACATCAATATTGGGTCCCAGGCCATGAGAGGTGTACATGATCGACCATGCGGAACGGCGTGTCCAAGATAATGTGTAAGTCTTCCAACCTTAGACTAACAAAGTTAAAAATAAAAAAAAACAAAGTTGCTCCTATCATTAAAAAAAGGACTGTATACTCACGACGGGTATTCTATCTGTACATTGCCTTCTTCCATCACATGCCTTTAAATAAGGCTTAGTCAGTGATAGCAGATGTAGGAAGTGCGGGTTAGAGAAGGAAACGATCGAACACGTATTGTTCTGGTACCCTGCGCTTGCCAGTCTATGACTCCAGCTATTAGGAGTGATATAGCTGTCAGATCTAGAAGAAAGAAGGTGCATAGGTGCTAGAAAGCTTCTAGTAATTGCCAAGACTACGGAGTTATTTTATATTATAGGTCCTGGTGTTTGATAGGGTTTTTCAGTTTGGTCGTTAAACATACTTCTGGTAACACTACGGACTCATTCAGTCTATGTAAGGTCCTCATGGACCGACCAGTTGAACCTAACCTAACCTACCATTCGTCGGCCACATAGTGAAATTACTAAGTATTGTCAGTCACAAAAAGAAATTGCTCGTATTCGTCAGAAATTTTGAAAGTGTTAGTTTTTGATAATTTTTCCACTATTGACTTTGGATGTAATAGGCAATTGTAAATTAAAGTCCTCTCTCGACGAACAAAATCATGCTCTACAAGTTGCTTATCGTACCTGTCCTGATGTATGGCTCGGATTCATGGAAGATGAAATGGCACTTGGAGTGGTCGAGAGAAAAGTTGTCCGGAAGATTTATTGTCCTCTCTGTGATGCCACTGGTGAGTATCGAAGGAGGTATATTGATGAGCTGTATGAGCTTCACGCAGATATGAAGATACTGCAGAGAATGAATTCCCAAAAGCTTCGCTGGCTAGGTCAAGTTATGTGAATGGACGAAGGTCAAGAAAGTATTTCGGTCGACTCCGCAGTTTGGAAGCAAAGGAAGGGGAAGACCTTCTCTGAGTTTGGGGAGGAAGGTAGAGGGAGACTTGGCCGCCCTTGTTGCTCCCAAATCTCTTGGGCGGTTAAGCGCCAACTAATGATGATGATGCAACGTCATTACAATGTACCGTTAGGGGAATAAAAGTACTGTGCTAAGTACAGATCAGAATGAACATGGAGAGCCAATTTGTAATAATTGTTTTCTGATTATCTTGCAGAACACATTCGTAAATAGCATATCGCACCATAGATTTACCATGAATTTCACAGGAGCATCTACCCTGGATCAATGGTATTTAATCGTTCCAAATTATTTCTTTATGGTTATTACAATATTAATGACAATAATAATACTCCACTGGCTTTTTTTTATTCCTTGCAGTTGGAGAAAGGTAAGATACAGGTAACTGGCTATAAAATCTGTCCTTTGGTACATTGTGACGGTCCACGAGAAAAGCCCCCGACTCGAAAAACTGATTTCTACAAATGAAGGTTCCTTCTCAGAATTGGTAAAGTAGTCAAAGTCGAAGTAATTGTGCCGTATAAGGGCTATCATGCGAAAGCTAGTCCACACGATCTAATTGATATACCAGCATTCGAGTTAGGGGCCTTTTCTTGCCTTGCGTCACATATGCATGTATTCAGATGATTGATATCGGATAAATTAAGAAAAGTATTATTTTAACTTAAAACAATTTAAAAATGTTTAAAGATGACCTTCTCTAAATCCAATGTGAGTTAAATATTTTAAGTGAGGGGCAAAGAAATTTTTATTAAGTATTAAATATATATCTACAACACCGAAGGTCCTGTCCCATGGTGGACTCACCAGGTGAAGTAAATAAACAAAGACAGAAGATGTAGCTAACTGAAACGATAGGGATGTATTTTCAACGGTGAGAAGAGGGTAAATTTTTTACCCGCTTTAAAAAAAAAGGAGGAGAAAAATTAATATCTTGCTACGAAAGCTATTACAAAAAACTTTTTTTTTCAGCATATCAGTGTCACCTAACGCCAATAGATACAAAAGGGAATATAGAGGACCAGTGCGAGTGTGGCGTGGAGTAAAATGAAAGTAAAATTTAATAACGCGTCTAAAGTAAACTGACCCCAGCTTCAACTGAAGTTGAAGCTTTTATCGAAAAACCGGACATAAAATGGAGAGGTGCTATCCATTCTTTAGTTGAACTATAGTAACGTTGCGCACTTAAATGGGTTTCAGGTTCGGTGAAAAGTTTTACAATCCAATTTGGAAGTGACCGAAGTATTATAATGTGTTTCCATCCCTAAAAATGCATTGATATTGCCATCTGCTCTATTGATTTGTCGTTTAGAGTCGGAACTAAAACATATGCCCTTCAAATATATTATACAAACTTGATCAGAAGATCCCCCAAAAACTCCCTACAGTTGAATTCATGATGTATTACTAATGTTAACAAGTTATTAATTACTAAAATATGCCAGGGGATATACTAGCTCCGCGGCAGCCGGTCTAGGACCAGAAGATGCTGATCCGATCGAGCCGGATACATATATTCTAAATTACAATCCATAACTGTAACATTCCTCTTATCTTAGTGGTCTAATTTTTAAGGCAAAACAACAACAGTGAGTTAGAATTTTTATTATTTGTAACTATATTTAGAAATCCATTGTTTTAGCGAAGATTTTACATAAATAAGGTGTAATACGACAGCTGTGGTGTTCTTGATGCAGGAATGACAAAAACATTTCTCGAAAGTCTTCAATAACGCTGCACAGGTGAAAATCCTCGTTGGATATGACGTGAATGTTTTAACAAAGACCTGTTTTAGTTTACATATAATGGAAGCATCAACAATATGAACGTAATAGTTAAGCACGGCCTCACTTATGAAAGCCAACAAGAAAGATACTCAAATGATGAATATCTGTAATTGAATCCAATAAAGGTACATCGATATTCACTACTAGTTTATGTGAAAAAAGTACTAAAACTACTCCTGAAAAATGCAAAAAAACAACACTTTTTAGGGGACAACATTTGTGAAAAATTTTCAGATAGCCGAATGACAGAACAAAGAATAATTTAGAGCGAGACAATTGATGGCTTACTTCACCTGGTCATTCCGCAATGGTTCTGGCCTCAAGTTTCGGGAAAAGCAACATTCTGCATGTCTCGGTAATTCTACACTCTAGCTCACAACTGCTAAAACTGAGGGAGGGGTGTCAAAGGACGCGCTTTGGACCCAGGGCCAGGAATCCGAAAGCGGAAATTGAAAATTGTATACCTTTCCAGATATGTTTGCAAACAAAATTGAATTGGTTGTTGTAATTTTGTAGTACCCACAAAAGAAATTGTGGGTAAAAGTGTTTTGGGCGGATATACATAGTTTTGGTCTCCAAACCAGTGTTGGACCCACCCACGGTAATTTTTTATAAGCGCGGCCGCCAATGCAGAAAGGTGTTCTGCGCAAAAATACTAAGAATCCCACTCCTGGCGTCGGAGCGCTCCGGGGCCATTTTTCGGTTTCGCGTTCGCAGTTCTGAGTTCAAAACGCGTCTTTTGACACCTTTTTGGACTAGTTTTAGCAGTTGTGAGATAAAGTAAAGAATTACCAATGTCTATCCTATTGATATGGTAATACCTGTTTTTGTGGAAAGGAACGGTGGCAAACGGGAATGCTTGCGAGCCCTGACTAGCTCGTGGGTGGGGGTCTTCTCCAACGTCCCCACCTACAATACCCGTAAACAAAAATATAGGGATTCATGCCTGTGTTTTCAAGTATAGATAGGGTGAGAAATAGACAAGATGAAGGAAAGAGAAGGCCCATCCAGATCAGGTGGAGTCTGCTCTTCTTCTTCTTCTTCAGGGGATGTAGCCTTGGGCTTCGCTATGACTTCCTACCCGTCCATCAATAGTCTAAAAAATCCCTAGTTTACCTAACATTTTGTCCATGTCAATCGTCATACCCACGTCCCCTCTTCCGCACCTGCGCTACGTTACAGAATCCAAATCGAACTCTTTAAACGTTATAAACGTATTTCAAAACGTGTATCTCATTCGATCAGAAGAAACAAAAATGTATTACTCTTTAGTCTATGTGCCTCCAACACAGTAAAGTGGCGTCGAGCGAACTCCTCCTAACCCTTGAGGAGGGTTCGTTTGACGTGGCGCTAATCCAGGAGCCGTGGCTCTCATCGGGAGGAAAGGTTTCTGGACTTAGCGAGCGCGGATTTGGCGTTTACTGCGCGCAAACGGAAGGACGGGTGCGAGCTGTAGTAATGTTAAGGAAACAGCTGCATTCATTTATGCTGCCTAATTACACTACTGAAAACCTCGTAGTGGTGGCCCTTGAGCAAAGGAATAAGCAGGCTTTTTCCTGGCATCCTGCTACATGGCCCATGCTTCGGAGGTTCCACCGATGGAGTGAAAGAGGCTAGTACAGGACGAAGGGGTCAAAGGGCGGTTGGTCATAGGCGCGGATTCAAATGCGCACCACAATGCGTGGGGAGGAGCAGATAAGAACGAGAGAGGTGAATCTCTACTTTGTTACATCCTGCAAACCAATTTGCAGATAGCCAACAGGGAAATGTCCCTTCGTATATTGGTCCAACGGCCAGCAATGTTTCGGATATTACATTGAGCTCGCAACGTGGTATATCAAGGTATGATTGGATCGTTCCTGATAGACTAACCTTCTCCGACCATGCGTATTTCAGCTTCAACATCCCCCTAAAGAGGGTAGAGAAGGGAGGAACCTTTAGAAACCCTAGGTCAACGAACTGTACTAAATTCCAGGAACAGGTAGAAACAAAACTGGGACAACCCAACGAGGTTGCTAATGTGCAGGAACTGAAGGAATCTAATGAACAAAGCTTGCCCTCTAAGAAGACTCAGAGAAAAGCAAAGCCGCCATGGTGGAGCAATGAGCTGAGTCTTTCAAGAAGGCATGTAAAAGAAATGTGTAAGTTAGCAAAGACCGCGAAAAGCGAAGCGTGTCAGGATGAGTACAAGGATCTACTGAGGATCTACAAGCGTGAAATTTCCAGGGCGAATAGAACTGAAGTTAAGTGGCACATCCTTGTTTTTATAGCACATAATGCTTTCTCCGCATATGGATCCTGATGTCATGGTCAACTAGGAAGTCCACTCCCAATATGACATCATCAACGATCTTCGCCACAAAGAATTTGTGTAGAACCATGACCTTCCCAATTAAGACTTCACAGATCACCAGGTAATGGCTTTACTCTCCTGTTGACCAAATCCGATCGAATCAAGGAATGAGATGCGCCCATATCTACAGTCAGTACACGTTCTTTGCCATCGACATTCCCTCTGACGGTAAAACTGCTTGATTTCCTTCCAATTTGCGACACAGATATCACAGGACATTCAATAGCTGGGGCAAGTTTTCGATCCTTACATCTGACTCGCTCTTGCTTATCTCCTCCAGCTTTGTGTTTACGGCCACCCAAGTTGGAACTACCACGACCGGTGCTGCAATGACGAGCAATGTGACCTGGGTTACCGCAATTGAAACATTTGATTGCACCATTATTCTTCTGTTGCGTTTCTTTTAAAGGTTCTAAAATTGCGTCTACCCACTCTGGCCTTTCTACTTCCACACGGCGTGCTTTGAAAACTGGCTTACACAGAAGCGACGCTGCTTCCTGAATCAGAGCTTGTGACACCGTTTCTGCGAATGTTGGCTTTGGGTTTGCGTATGTAGCTCGCTTTGCTTCGACTTCCCGCATGCCATTTATAAACTCTGAATCTTTACCTTTTCAGTGTATTCCACGGGTGCGTCCGCATTCGCTAAATGTGCCGGCCTTTCAACATCCGACTCAAATTCTTGCAATGTTTCACCAGGCCCCTGGAAGCGGTTCAGTAACTCGATTTGGTATATCTGTCTCCTATGCTCAGTTCCGTATCGTCTCTCTAGAGCGCCCATCAATGCTTCATAATATTTCCGTTCGCCCTCTGGAATGGTTTGTAAAATCTCAGCTGCAGGCCCTTTCAATGCCATGAAGAGTGCAGCAGCTTTGTCTTCAGCATTCCAGTTGTTCACTGCTGCGGTCTTCTCAAACTGTAGCTTAAAGCCCTGGAAAGGAACAGAATCATCAAAGGATGGTGTTTTCACCTTTGGCTTACTCGTAAAAACTGCTGGGCGATTTAGTTGCATCTGCTCGATACGTCCTCTCAAAGCATCCACAACGGCCTCGATTTTTTCCTCAAACTGTACAATTTTTGTATCCTGGGCCTCCAGCTTCGATGATACCCTTATCTCCTGTGCCTCCAGCTGCGATGATATGCGGGCCTCCTGTGCTTTCAACTGCTCGGCCAACTGAGATGTCATATATGTTTTCTGTTGATCCATTTGAGTTTCCATCTTGAATGTAATCTGCGTCGACAATTGTAAAATACGCGTTTCTTGTGCTTCACTCTTTGACGTTATGCCTGTCTCCTGCGATTGCAGTTGCGATGACATGTTGGTGGATATTTGTGATGACATTCGTGCCGATATTGCAGCCAATATCATGTTCAGATCTGTGTTCGCCATTCTCTGCGGTGTTTCATTTTTCTCCTCCAATTTTGTTGTCACATCCCATCAAGATGAAAGAAACACGCTTCTACGTCCATTTCTTCTAATACCATTGCCTCTCGTAGTCGTGCTGAAGTTCGAGTTTAATGCCGGTTGTATTTAATCCACGGCTCTCCAACTTCTTCTTCAGTTGCTGGATCTTCAATTCACTTAGCTTTGCCATATCCTTGTTATCCTCTGGAATTTATTCAACAGTTCCTCTTCCGACACCAATTGTAACCGTTTTAGTGCAATTCCTCTTACTTGCAACCTTCTACTAACGTTCGAATCACTAAACTGTTGAATAAATAACTCCACTATACATAATTCAAATGGCCTTTATTAAAGTACTTCACAATAACACTTATACTTCGCAACTGATAGCTTGCTTAAATCAAACTGATAGTCGTGCCTCAACTGTTGCTGCTTTTGTAATGGTCGCTATCAAAATTAATATCACACATTTTCATCGCATACAGTTCGCGACAAAAAACTTGCCGCATGCGACAAAATGAATTTGTAGTTCGACTAATGGATGGCGCTGCTGTTGGTATTTGATCTAACTTTGCCTTAGGTCGCACTGAACGTACTATAAACCACAGCTAACTTCAATAGAGACTTTCCAAAAAGAAAAAAATATATATATTGAGCGAAATTCCGAAGCTATAAAAAGGCTGACAACATTACAGTTACCCTTTTTTTGGACAACCGCAAAGTCATCGCAGAGTACCAGATGCGATTGCCGCCCATTTTGGACTTTAGAGTCCAACTTACGAATTTCCCAGTGCCCTATAGAAATTCCATCGGAGGGAAGAACTACACCCGACACCAAAATCTTACATCCACGACAGGTGTGGGTGTGGATACATTTTTATTGCGAGCGGAAAAGTCAGAACACTAGGTAGCATATAAGGGGGCAGCAACAGCCTTTTGCTTTTGTGCCGCATAGGCACCCACTGCATATCTGTGCCAATGTACAGGCACAACTGCACATAGGTGTTGTACTTTACCCATCCAGGCGTTTGTCATCCAACAATGTGCAAGACAAACCCCATCTCAGTAGTCAGTGGAAAGCGGACGGGATAAGCGGTACCAGCAAAAATTCGAGCTAAACAAGAGTAGGGTTGATCCAGGAAAGAAATTCCCAACGAAATAACCAAATTAAATTTAGTGAAGAAAAGTAAAAGCGATAGAGTGCGGAAAGTTTGAAGGAAATATATATAGCCAAAGATATTTTGTGCAACAGAAAGAGTTAAAATAACAACTAACGGACATTAGAAAACAAAGATTTGTTACAAAAAGAAAAAAAAGAAATAAGTCCAGGATTAGTTAATTTAAAAGCGTGAATTAAATGCGAAGTGTATTATTCCAATGTACATATACTCTTAATAAGTTAAAAACATCCGAAGATGTTGAGTAGCTAAAAGAAAACCAAACACTTCTACAAGCTATTGCATTATAAATAATTAATGTAAAAGTCATTGCCAGTCATATTGTGTTCGTTGTTGTTGCAAATACCAACTCCGCCGCTTAGAAAAGCAAACGCAAAAATCTAAATTAAATCAGAAAATTCAAGTAAATGTTCGTATACTTCGCTGCGGACAATCGACGAAGATATACCTAGATAGATGTAAAAAAAAGTTTTCTATAGAACTGTTAAGTTAGGATAATTTTTATGTAACGAAAGAAAACGAAATTTGCTGATAAGTACAACCAGCTGATTCAAGCTCCTACCGCAACATCGCATAACAACTACAACGACGGAAGGCCTTTCAACGCTGCAGCTGAACGCGAATTTGTAAGCATGTAAGTTATATATTTTCTATCTAATTCTATCGTCACCATTTGTATTCAGCCGATCCATATCGCCATAAATATGTACGTATGACGGCAAACATTTCCCTGCCTAAAGTTAATTTTCCATAGTGTTTGAAATTTTAAATTTTCAGTAATGCTGATGGGCATTTTCATAAATCCTTTATTTTCGCTATAAGCTCACTCGCACTCGTTCAGAACATGTAGTTGGTGTCCATACCTCCATACCTACATAATTACAAACGTACATTTGTCGATTTGGTGACAGCTAAACATTTACATAAAATCCGTGAAAACATTAATTGAAAAACCAAACCAAAAGGGAAAATTCCCCATAGAGTTTGTAATTGTCAAAGAGACATCGACAGTTGTATTCGATTTTTTTTGCGTGCCTTGGATCCAATTGATCTATTTGGAATTGCATTTGCTTTTTTATTCATAAATCTCTCTGCGTAGGAAACCCAAATCAATATAGTTATAAGAGTTTAAACTTTAACATTGTTATTAGCCCCGTGTAAGGCCAATAAGTACGTAGGCGAGAATTTGTTGTTATTAAGAACCAGTTCATATAGTTTGAAGTTTATTGATGTTTGAAATTACGAGGGTTACTCGTCATAGAAGTTTGTTTATCTACCATTAGAATTAGAAATGGTTTAATAAAACCCAAATATGAATTTATAAAGTTTTCAAGAAAACCAACTATCATGTGTTAAGTCTTTCTTCTAATTCCTGGTAGGCATGGCAACATAAAAAGGTAAGAGAAATTAATGTGGGCATCTTCCAATACATGTTTAGATTGAAGATCATGGTAGGGTAGGGTGAAGAACGCAAGAGTCGAATGTCAGCATAGACCTTGCGCCCTAATGCACACTCGTAAGGGGAAGTTTCAAATATTCTTAAATATATTTTTTTATGTTAAGTCATCAAGACTTGATATTTTTTTTTTTTTTTTTTGTTTAGTTCGAGGAGGTTTCTCCCTCCTTTGTTTCTGCCCGGAGTTCTATAAATTAAAGTTTGTGTAATTGAGGTTGAGGATCGGCAAAAACCCACCACACGCCGAAAGAGCTAAGGCACGAGAGAGCTCTATCCGCCGAGACCCCTTCAACCTTTTGTAGTCGAGAATGCTAGGAGTCTAGTTCAGTCTTTTGAAACTAGCTTGCATTCACCTACATTAAACTAAATGCTCCTGTGATACCACCTTGCCACATCCCGTTGTGCTATGTCACCTCGGTACATAACCACGTTACCTCACCTACATCTTTGGTTTCCCATTAAGGAGCCAGCGAGCACAAAGATCACATTGCATTCGGCCCAACGTGTGAGCCTAGCTAATCGTTTGAAATTGAGTTTTATAAATAGGGAAATTTTGGGAACGATGTAACAAACCACATAGTGCTGTTAGGCACTATTTGAAAACACCTTAAGAATATATCGTTAGCAGTCACACGCCTATTTTGGTGCTGCAATAAAAGCCTTTTCATAGCGTTGTATCACACTTGCCGACGTTGTTTTGATGGATTTCGTCAATCTTCCGCATGTGTAGATATTAGGTAGTCAATAGGTCTACGATGCTGGTTATTCATTGGGGATACCATGCCGAGAACTTATTTGGGCTACCCTAGTAATTTCACCAGCTTGAGTTTAATTATAGAAAATTACCACCTACTATAAAATAATGATACGCGCACCATAATTGCTCGTTTGTCTTCCTATGCAGTTGATAAGTCAGTATCCTACGATGGTTCTACTTAGGAATACTATCCTGTACAATTTCAGAATTTTGCGAATTTGGCTAAGATCGGATTCCAAAACTGATTGCTATAGGGTATAATTTTCTGGGCGGAGACCTTCCGAATATTGACGGAGTCAATTGGCATAGATGTCGATAGGTTTCTTGATCATTTGCCTCCAACAAATATAGATTTTGTTGTTGTCTGGAACTTGTGCGAAGGAAGATATGCTTGTACTTGCCGAATAGCGAAATTTTTATAAAGTTGGAAGTCAACTATTTAGTACCTTTCGACTATTAGTTTCAATAGCCTCTTTATACCTACTTCCATCTTATCTTTAGTGTTGTATTAGAGTTTTTTTTAGCTTTTTGTGATTGTACGCCAAAACCAGGAATGCTTATATATTATATCGAATAAATCAAATGCCCATAGAACATAGCCCGCAACGGAATCAACCGTCAGGTTCTGCCCCTATGAGCCAATGTGCTATATGTGAAAAAAATTTAGTTAGTACAGAGCCATGCTATGTGCTCAAATGCAAACATGTATTTCATCTGCCTTGTTTAGACGAGTGGATGGAAGGTAATCAAAGTTGTTTTACCTGTTCCCAACCGATTAGTCAACAGGAGCTGAAAACCCGTAAGCGACCCACCTGATACCAAAACTACGTCTACGACAGCTGCAGAAGCTACGCGAATTGTAACTAGAAACGTGGCCAAGATATTGAACCTAGGTTCATCGTCAAATACAGGTGAAGTACAGGAATTGCATAATTCCGATGCCAGTGTTATGCAATCATCTGCTTTAGATGCTAGTAATAGCGGGAATCAGGGTGAAGGCCCACCTCAAAGACAAACTATAAATAGAAGAAGAGGGAGGCCAAATCGAAATTCACGTCAGAATAACAACATTGATTACAATCGTATTCAACAGATGATTGAACAATCAATAAACCAATTTATGTCCTCTATGAATATGCGGTCAGGTACCAATCCTTGCCCGAGTTCAAGTCCCGGAAATACGCAAGGCTTAGTAGCTATAATACATGAAGCGCCGTCATCCATGGTCTCCTCGGTTTTTCTTAGGAAAACTGCGGACATAATGCAAAAATGGAACTTGCAATTCGGTGGATCCTCGGAAGGTTTAGGCGTGGAAGAATTCATTTATAGAGTCAAATCACTCACAGACGAAACTTTAGACAGCGATTTCACCGCCATGTGTAAGCACATACACATTTTATTTGTTGGTAAAGCACGGAATTGGTATTGGAGATACCATAAGCAAGTGAACCGTGTTATCTGGTCAGACATCTGCAGTTCACTTCGCCAAAAGTATAAAGATTATAGATCCGACTTTGTGAGCAGGGAGATGATTCGCTCTCGCAACCAAAAAGTCGGTGAGTCCTTTTCTGCATTTTACGAAGCAGTGGCTCCCTTAATCGATAAACAAAGCGTTAAAATTGACGAGGAAGAACTGTTAGAAATTTTAAGAAATAATTTGTTACCTGAGATTAGACAGAAACTCTTGTATCAGCCCATTCATTCAGTTGGTAATTTACGACGCTTAGTAAAAATGGGAGAGAATTTGAACTACCAACTTAATTGCCAACCGGAGGGTCATAGCAAATCTAAATCGTTGCCAAATCGCCGCCAAGTATGTACGATTGAGAAATCTGGTCCCGAAGTCACAGATGATACTCCACCGGACGTGGAATTAGCAGCTCTTCAGAGTGCGCAAACGAAGTGCTGGAACTGTGAAGAGCTACGCCATATTTGGGAGAATTGCTTAGCGGATCGCCGTACTTTTTGCTACGGATGTGGCACTCCTAATGTATATAAGCCCCAGTGTACAAATTGCCTCAGAAAGCGTTCGGAAAACCGACAGGCGGGTGCATCCAACAACATCCGGATGCCCCCGAAACCATAAAGAAGTTTAATCTCAAGGCTACTCCGAGTAACCCAGAAAAAACTACTGATTCGAAGTCCGGGATACTCGCCCCTAATTTTGTTCCCTTTCATCTGCGTTCATATACAGACAGACTGCAAAATTATACATTAGTAAGGAATCGAATTTTTCAGGATGAAAAACCTATAATTAGCCAACGTACCTTAAGTTTAAAAGCATTTTACTATAATGTTAAAAGAAGCCAAAAGTTACTTCTTTCTACCCTGTTTAGCAATCAAAATGATATGCGAACCTATGCAGAAGTATCTTTTCTAAAATATAGCGAGCTTGGGTTACTAGATACCGGAGCGAATATCAGTTGTGTTGGTTTATCGCTTGCGACAGAAGATCTTTTAAACTTTCCAGAGTTTAAAGCTATCAATTCTCTTGCCAAAACGGCTAATGGAGACAACCAAGAGATTATAGGAGTACTCGATGTGATACTGAAATACAAAGCGGTGGAAAAGCCTATGAAACTCTATGTAATACCTTCAATTAAGCAAAGACTCATATTAGGTCACGATTTTTGGAAAATTTTTGAACTTGTCCCAAATATAATTAGCTCACTAGAGCAAAGACAGGATGTAGCTCAGTCTAAGGAAGTCGACGCATATCCTTTGAGTCCACAACAAATTCAACAATTGGAAGTTGTCAAACTTATGTTTCCCAACGCCAAGGAAGGATTAGGTCGTACATCCCTGATAAAACACCACATCGATATAGGCAATTCAAAACCCATTAAGCAAAGTTTTTACCCTGTAAGCCCAGCTGTAGAAAAACTTTTATATCAAGAAATAGATCGTATGATAGCCCTAGATGTAATCGAACCATCGGTAAGCCCCTGGAGTTCACCTATGCGTTCGGTTATCAAACCGAACAAAGTACGTCTATGTCTGGATGCTCGTCGGCTGAACGATGTGACGAAAAAAGATGCGTATCCACTGCCCAGCAAAGATGGTATTTTTTCCAGGCTTCCAAAAGCTAATAGTATCTCCAAAATTGACTTAAAAGACGCGTATTGGCAAATCGAACTTAGTCCCGAATCAAAGCATTTAACTGCATTTACGGTTCCCGGCCGTCCACTTTACCAATTTAAAGTTATGCCTTTCGGGCTTTGTAATGCGCCGTCGGCGATGTGTCGTCTTATGGATAGTATTATTCCTCCAATCTAACAATTAATATTGGAAAAAGCCAATTTTGTGTTACTTCAGTTAATTATCTCGGCTATGTCATTCGTAGCGGAGGTATACGCACAGATCCCTCAAAGGTATCTTGTATTTTAAGCTGGCCATCACCCAGAAACCTGAAGGAAGTCAGAGGATTCCTCGGAGTTTGTGGATGGTACCGCAGGTTTATACCGAACTTCGCAAACCTCACTTGTCCCATAACCGAAGTGTTGTCTACAAATAAGAAATTTGTTTGGACTACTGAAGCGCAGCAGGCCATGAATAAATTAAAAGAAATTTTAACCTCTGCCCCAGTGTTAACTAGCCCCAATTTTGAGAAAAAGTTCTATCTGCACTGCGATGCGAGTGACGTTGGTATTGGGGCCGTATTAGTACAATTATCCGATGAAAACGAGGAAAAACCAATTGCGTATATGTCGAAAAAAATTACTCGCGCGCAACGTAATTATAGCGTCACTGAGCGAGAATGTTTAGCAGTGATTACGGCAATGGAAAAATTCCGATGCTATCTGGAACTGCAAGAGTTCGAGGTAGTTACCGATCATTCAAGTTTGCTTTGGCTCATGCGTCAACAGAACGTTTCGGGCAGACTCGCGCGTTGGATATTTCGCCTTCAACAATTTGAATTTTCAATCTCCCATTGAAAAGGGAAAGACCACATCGTCCCCGACGCTTTGTCACGACTTCAAGGAAATGAAATCGCAGCACTGGACATGGGTCCTGTGGTAAACCTTGAATCGGATGCGTTTTTGGATGAATCTTATGCAGCTTTGAAGACAAAGTTTCAAGAAAACCCAGAAAGGTTTCCCGATATCAAAATGGTAGACCAATTCATATATATTCGTACAGAACACGCTTCGGGAGAGGATATGCAAGAGAAGAACTCCTGGAAATTATGGGTTCCAGAGAGACTTCGACAGGGTATTCTTAATCAGGCTAGTGACAGCTCTACATCTTCTCATGCGGGAATGCAAAAAACGATAGAGAAGTTACGTCGTTATCTTTTTTGGCCAGGGCTCGTAAAAGATGTCCGTAATTATGTCCGAACTTATGAAATATGTAAAGAGAACAAAGCACCAAACTTCACTCTTAGACCACCCATGGGTGCTGACAGCCCCTTTTCAGAGGATATATGTCGATCTGCTTGGACCTTATCCTCGCAGTAAAAATGGGCATATAGGGTTGCTGATTGTGCTTGATCATTTTAGCAAATATCATTGGATTCACCCGCTAAAGAAGTTTACTTCAGTCGCATTTCAGAAATATCTTCTGGAAAACATTTTTCATAGCTTTGGTGTACCAGAATTTCTTGTCAGTGACAACAGAACGCAATTCAAAGCCAATGATTTTAATGCCTTCCTAACGGAACTGGGCATAAATCGTGTCTATACGGCTCTGTACTCGCCGCAAAGCAATGCTGCGCAAAGAGTTAACCGGTCGTTGTTAACAGCAATTCGGTCATACTTAAAACAAGACCAGACAAGATGGGACGAACATCTTACAAGCATTTCCTGCTCGTTAAGATCTTCTTTGCATCAAACGTTGGGTTGTTCTCCGTATCGCGCGTTGTTTGGCTTGGACATGCTCACCCACGGTTCTGATTATAAACTACTAAAAGATCTTAGCTTGTTGGAAGAACTGATTGCTCCTATTTCCCGATCCGATAATCTAGCATTATTACGAAAAGACATTCAAGTGAATATTCGTAAAGCTTACGAACGCAATGCAAAGCAATACAACTTGCGTTCGAAGCCAGTCAATTTCAAGGAAGACCAAGAAGTTTATCGAAGAAACTTTGCCCTTAGTAAATTTTCACAAAACTTTAATTCAAAACTAGGCCCGCATTTCCTCAAATGCCGGATTCGAAAAAAACTTGGTAATTGCTATTACCAGTTGGAAGATTTGCAAGGAAAAGGAATTGGTACATATCATGCCAAGGATATCCGAGCATAATTCCCTCTAATACTCCTATCAAGCTTTCGTATTATGGGGTTTTGTAATGGTCGCTATCAAAATTAATGTCAAACATTTTCGTCGCATACAGTTCGCGACAAAAAACTTGCCGCATGCGACAAAATGAATTTCTTGTTCGACTAATGGATGGCGCTGCTGTTGGTATTTGATCTAACTTTGCCTTGGGTCGCACTGAACGTACTATAAACCACAGCTAACTTCAATATAGACTTTCCAAAAAGAAAAAAATATATATATTGAGCGGCAAATTCCGAAGCTAGAAAAAGGCTGACAACATTACAGTTACCCTTTTTTTGGACAACCGCAAAGTCATCGCAGAGTACCAGAATCGATTGCCGCCCATTTTGGACTTTAGAGTCCAACTTACGAATTTCCCAGTGCCCTATAGAAATTCCATCGGAGGGAAGAATCACACCCGAGACCAAAATCTTACATCCACGACAGGTGTGGGTGTGGATACATTTTTATTGCGAGCGGAAAAGTTAGAACACTAGGCAGCCTATAAGGGGGCAGCAACAGCCTTTTGCTTTTGTGCCGCATAGGCACCCACTGCATATCTGTGCCAATGTACAGGCACAACTGCACATAGGTGTTGTACTTTACCCATCCAGGTGTTTGTCATCCAACAATGTGCAAGACAAACCCCATCTCAGTAGTCAGTGGAAAGCGGACGGGATAAGCGGTACCAGCAAAAATTCGAGCTAAACAAGAGTAGGGTTGATCCAGGAAAGAAATTCCCCACGAAATAACCAAATTAAATTTAGTGAAGAATAAGCGGAAAAAGTCAGGAAAAGATTTGAAAAGTAAAAGCGATAGAGTGCGGAAAGTTTGAAGGAAATATATATAGCCAAAGAGATTTTGTGCAACAGAAAGAGTTAAAATAACAACTAACGGACATTAGAAAACAAAGATTTGTTACAAAAAGAAAAAAAAAAGAAATAAGTCCAGGATTAGTTAATTTAAAAGCGTGAATTAAATGCGAAGTGTATTATTCCAATGTACATATACTCTTAATAAATTAAAAACATCCGAAGATGTTGAGTAGCTAAAAGAAAACCAAACACTTCTACAAGCTAGTGCACTATAAATAATTAATGTAAAAGTCATTGCCAGTCATATTGTGTTCGTTGCTGTTGCAAATACCAACTCCGCCGCTTAGAAAAGCAAACGAAAAAATCTAAATTAAATCAGAAAATTCAAGAAAATGTTCGTATACTTCGCTGCGGACAATCGACGGAGATATATCTAGATAGATATAAAAATAAGTTTTCTATAGAATTTTTAAGTTAGGATAATTTTTATGTAACGAAAGAAAACGAAATTTGCTGATGAGTACAACCAGCTGATTAAGCTCCTACCGCAACATCGCATAACAACTACAACAATGGAAGGCCTTTCAACGCTGCAGCTGAACGCGAATTTGTAAGCATGTAAGTTGTATATTTTATATCTAATTCTGTCGTTACCATTTGTATTCAGGCGATCCATATCGCCATAAATATGTACGTATGACGGCAAACATTTCCCTGCCTAACGTTAATTTTCCATAGTGTTTGAAATTTTAAATTTTCAGTAATGCTGACGGGCATTTTCATAAATCCTTTATTTTCGCTATAAGCTCACTCGCACTCGTTCAGGACATGAAGTTGGTGTCCATACCTCCGTACCTACATAATTACAAACGTACATTTGTAGATTTGGTGACAGCTAAACATTTACATAAAATCCGTGAAAACATTAATTGAAAAACCAAACCAAAAGAGAAAATTCCCCATAGAGTTTGTAATTGTCAAAGAGACATAGACAGTTGTACTCGATTTTTTTTGTGTGCCTTGGATCCAATTGATCTATTTGGAATTGCATTTGCTTTTTTATTCATAAATCTCTCTGAGTAGGAAGCTCAAATCAATAGAGATATAAGAGTTTAAACTTTAACATTGTTATTAGCCCCTTGTAAAGCCAATAAGTACATAGGCGAGAATTTATTGTTATTAAGAACCAATTCATATAGAGTGAAGTTTATTGATGTTTGAAATTACGAGGGTTACTCTTCATAGAAGTTTGTTTATCTACCATTAGAATTAGAAATGGTTTAATAAAACCCAAATATGAATTTATATAGTTTTCAAGAAAACCAACTATCATGTGTTAAGTATTTCTTCTAATTCCTGGTAGGCATGGCAACATAAAAAGGTAAGAGAAATTAATGTGGGTATCTTCCAATACAAGTTTAGATTGAAGATCATGGTAGGGTAGGGTGAAGAACGCATGAGTCGAATGTCACCATAGACCATGCGCCCTAATGCACACTCGTAAGGGGAAGTTTCAAATATTCTTAAATATATTTTTTTATGTTAATTCATCAAGACTTGATATTTTTTTTTTGTTTAGTTCGAGGAGGTGTCTCCCTTTTTCGTTTCTGCCCGGAGTTCTATAAATTAAAGTTTGTGTAATGAGGTTGAGGATCGGCAAAAACCCACCACACGCCGAAAGAGCTAAGGCACGAGAGAGCTCCATCCGCCGAGACCCCTTCAACCTTTTGTAGTCGAGAATGCTAGGAGTCTAGTTCAGCCTTTTGAAACTAGCTTGCATTCACCTACATTAAACTAAATGCTCCTGTGATATCACCTTGCTACATCCCTTTGTGCTATGTCACCTCGGTACATAACCACGTTACCTCACCTACATCTTTGGCTTCCCATTAAGGAGCCAGCGAGCACAAAGATCACATTGCATTCGAATTACCTTTACACTTTTTATACTGTTTGGTTTCCTCGTTAACATATTTCTAGGCGCTTCTACTTCTAGAATTTACTAGTTAGTTATCAGCTATAAAATTACCAGCTCCAGCACGATTTTATAGCTTCTCGCAAAGCCCATGCGCGTGTATATATGAATGATACTTGCACAAATGATTGCATACTTTCGGGAGTATCTCAGATATATGCATGTATTTGTGCGTCTCTCTCCGCTACGTGTACGCACATATGTGTAGACATAATGATGATTCGTTTATGTAGATACAAGTGACTGCTTGCTTTGTTGTTGTTGTGGGTTCA
The DNA here is from genome assembly GCF_040869045.1 of Eurosta solidaginis. NCBI lineage: Eukaryota > Metazoa > Arthropoda > Insecta > Diptera > Tephritidae > Eurosta > Eurosta solidaginis. The sequence continues at coordinate 216,208,158 of NC_090319.1, read as the reverse complement.
ATTACTTAGCATCAGACTAGTGATGTGAGTATCACTTAGTGTCACTAATATTCGTCACAATATCGTGTCAAAATTTTCTGAAGATCACTCCAATAGTTAACGAGATATTAAGAAAAGGCAAAGAGCTCAAGTCAAATTTATTGCAGTTTGCATGGGGAATAACAACACATTTCAATTATCTAATATCAGCTGATACTCGCTTCACTTGTGTGCATGTGTCCTGTTGGAATTCAACAAGCGAAGCGGCTGGTTTTTAATTTTTTGTGTGCGGAAAAATAGCATATCTAACTTGTACTTTTACTCCACAATAATTTTGTTGTTCGAAAACCTACATAAGTATACTTGTAATGTTTTATTCAATATATTTTCCTACAAATGCGTATCATTACTTAACTTATGCCCTTGTTATATTTTATATTTCCTATTATTTGTAAATATAATAAGAGGTATGTTATTTTTCCAAAACGACTTATTTGTGTCAAATAAAGTAATTTGGCTTACTTTTTTATTCCATCTACTAGCTTCAAGAAATCGGTGAACAGTGTTTTTATTGCAATATATATTTACATAACTTAAAGTTAATAAAAAATGGAAAAAAGAGGTAGGTTAAAGTTTATCCAACACCGGTATTTCATTAAATAGGTTTTCTTTCATTATGACACATCTTTGTCTCGTTAAAGGTCCGGAATTTCGTGAGCTAAATCAATCGTCCATCCAAAATTTAATTTTCAGACGATCCCTCCAGCCATAGGCGATACATTTTTTAAAAATAAGTTTCATGCTCCCCTTGTACCGAAAGAAACATATTATAATGCTAATTACGTTTTGTGCCGACTCCGAACGGCATCTGCAAGGCAGATGAGCTTTCACTGAGAGCTTTTCGTGGCAGAAATACACTTGGAGTGCTTGCCAAACACTGCCAAGGGGCGACGCCGCTTAGAAAAATGTTCTTCTAATTAAAAAAACTTGTTTCTAAAATTTTGATGTTGCTTTTCCAGGGGCGCGAATGGCGGACACGCTACCATCATACCACGGCGGCCGCTTCGAAACTATTAGGGATCATATTAATAGTTTTTCTGCCTACGAAAATATTCAGAAATATTCCACACAATGAACTTAAAATTCAAACAATCGAAACTTGATACTTGTTGTAAATGCGATTACTTTAAATCCCAAATGGACCACAGCAATAAAAACACATCAGAATATAAAATACTGACTGAAAAACAGGCAATGCATCACAAAGATGCAGATAGATCGTATAACTCTAAGAATTTTGACAAAGATCTAGCTGAGAATCCAAAAATGTAAAGACTTACACATTTGATTTGCAACAAGTTTTTTCAACTCCTTACCTGAAAACCTCCATTTGCTACTATAAGGGGCAATTGAATACTTACAATGTTACCATATACGGTTGTGAAACGAATAAAGCGTTTTGATATATGTGGTATGAAAGAGTTGGCCAGCGAGGTGCTAACGAAATATCTTCATGTATTTTTCAACACTTAAAGGCCTTATCCGCAGTTAAACATGTTGACTCTATAATTTTCTACAGCGATTTATACGTCGTAAGAGCTCATTCGTAAGCTCAATGTTTATTGCTTTCTTAGAGAGATAATATTAAAATTATTGAGCATAAGTTCCTTGAGCCAGGGCATACACATATGGAGTGTGACGTGGCTCACGCCCTTATCGAACGAAAAAAGAAGAAGACTACTAGCAAAATCCACAATCCACGTGATTGGTATAAATTTGTACTTTCAGTTGGAAACAGGAATACATATGAAGTAATTGAAATGGAAGACTAATTTTACAATTTTGGCCCAATTGCTAAAACTAAATTGAATTGGAGTAAAGTTAATGAAGATGGAGAGAAGTTTACGTGGTCTGATGTGAAGTGGCTCTGCTACACTCAAAATCGCTTTGGTTGTGTAAAACACAAAACTTCTCTGGATGATACGTAGCCTTTTAGGACACTTAATGTTGTGGAGCGTGGTGCCAGTTCTTTAAAAATTGGGGACCAAGATAAAATTTTAACAACTCCTCTTATATCTAAAAAGAAAAAGGAAGACTTGTTAAGCAATTTGAACTTAATCGATCATATGTGCCATAATTTTTACAAACATCTGAACTCGGGAAATATACGGAATATTGATCCAGATATTGCCGATGTCTCTACATCTACTGAAAATATTGAGAACGATATCTCTCAATAGGATATGCTGTCATCATTATGTCAAATTGTTGAAATTCCTTTCAGATACTTTACTTTCGCATTGCATTATTTTTTTACTACTATCTCATTTTTTATGATAAAATTGGTTGAAGTTCCTATGCTCCATTCCTATTATTCGCATTACATTATTTACATACATTTAAAAAAGGTTAATTTAATAAATTAAATGCACTTAACTGAGTTCAATAATATGACAATACTTTTGACAAAACAGCACAAGAAGTCTTATACTGAAAACATTATATTTATTGTTACGGCATAACGGCATAACTTGAATTGTGCCACCAGACGGTAAGACTCTTAGTTCGAAATAATAGCATACGTTTACTTACGCCTTTCGTCTATGTCAAATTACTTATAGGAAAAAAGGTATAAATTACGTTTTTAAGCGTATTTGGAAAACTAATAGTACTTATGTAAGTTACCTGCCAGCATAAGATGCATATAATATCATCTGAGATATTCCAAAAAAAGTTTGTTCGATTCCCTTGAAAACTTTTTTCAGATTATAATTTAAATCTTTAAAATGCTCTCCTGAAAAACGCAAAAAACATACTCGTGCTGTTAAGCCTTGTGACCGCAATACTACAAAACGCTATGAACTTCAAAGAAGATTTTGACATTATGAGCAGCGTCTACTCAGCTTTTATACAGAGATGCAAGAGAATGTAAAAAAATAAACAAATGTCATTTTAATGTACGTGAATAATGTTGTGCACAATTTGTATTAGTACCTGAACTAAATAATTATTAATGCTAATATTAATGTAAGTAGCAAAATAAGTGTTAAATGATGTGTCAATTTTATGTTTATTGTTGGATATCCCAAAATAATGTTTAATGTATTTAATTTTATATAATTAACATTAACCCTATAAAGATAACGTTATTTTTGTACCCTAGAAAGATAACGTACGTCTGAGAGACGTGTTCAAGTTTAAGGACCCTAAAGATATAAAAAAAAACTTACATTTTTTTTTTAATCATTTATTTGATGTATATTCACTTGTTTCAAATGCCTCTTAAAGAAA